>NC_056728.1:1405500692-1405800692 GCF_019279795.1 Protopterus annectens | reverse complement strand
GAAGTTATTGCTAGGAGCAGAGCCGTTTTCCATGATAAGAGCTTTATGTCGGCTGTATTGGCTGGCTCAAAAGGAGGCAGTGTGAACTTTTCCAAGACAAAATTGAGGTCCCATGTAGGTATTGGTGCTCTCCTTGGAGGTCTTATGTTTTTGGCTCCTCTGAGGTACTGCCTCAGCAGTGGATGCGAAAAAAATAGGTGGGTCCGTATTGAGCTGAAATAGCAGAAGCATGGATCTTAATTGATGAGAAGGAAAGGCCTTTGTCCAGCATCTCAGTTAGGTATTGTAAAATCTGAGGAATATTTGGTACAAGTGCGTCAATTCCTTGTGCCTGGTTCAAAGCACATAATCTCTTCCATTTTTCTGCATAAGATTTTCTGGTGCTGGGCCTCTTGACCTCCAAAATACCATCCATAACTGCTTTAGAGAGAGGTGTGTCCTGAATGATCATAATATATCTGCCATGCAGCCAGATTTAGTGTTTTGAGTTGGCTGTGCAGGATCTGATTGTTTTGTTGGGTCAGCAGATGAAGAATTTGAGGTAATGTCCAGGCTGGGCATTGAGACAAGTTCTTTAGGATTGGGTACCAGTGCTGGCATGGCCAGTCTGGGGCAATCAGTATCATTTTTGGCTTCTCTTGTCTGACCTTTAGTAGTACCTTGGGGAGGACAGAGGAGGAAAGGCATAAACTGTAAGGGTTTTCCAGCTGAATGATAGAGCATCCACTTTCCATGCTTGTTCGTGGTAAGTCCTTGAGCAGAATCTCTGTAGTTGGCATTTGTGAGGGGAGGCAAATAGATCTATGTCTGGGCATCCCCATTTCCTTGTTATCGTGCTGAAGACTTGTGGATCTAGTTTCTACTTGTGAAGGTCCATGAAGTTTCTGCTTAGTTCGTCTGCCAGGGTATTTGTTTTTCCTGGCAGGAATTGTGCTTGCAGGTGCACTTGATAGGTCAATGCTGTGTTCCACAACGTCATGGCATGTCTGCAGAGGGGGTAGGAATGAGTGCCTCCTTGCTTATGTACCACATGACTGTAATATTGTCCGTTTTTATCAGTAGTTGTCCTGGATGGAGTAATTCCTTGAAGGCTGTCAGGGCATTCTGTACAGCTAGTATCTCTTTTTGATTGATATGAAGATGCATTTGGCTTGCGGGCTATATGCCCTGAACACATTTTCCTGCCATGTGGGCCCCCCAGGCATAATCTGATGCATCTGATGTTAGTGTTTGCCAGGCTGTGGGTAAGGTGAATGGCTGTCCCTTGTTGTGGTGACAGGCCTGTGCCCACCATCGAAACTCCTATTGCAGGCAGGGAATGAGAGTAATTATTGTTTCCAGGCTGTGGCAATGTTGAGTCCAAACACTTTTTAGGTATCATTGTAGCTTCCTCATATGCAGTCTTGCATATGGAATTAGCAGAATGCAGGATGCCATGAAGCCCAAAGCCTGCAGAATTTTTCTTGCAGATAACTGGGTCTTTGTTGCCATGCTTTTGAAGTATGAAGTCAGTTGCCTTTGTTTGTCTGGCGTGAGATAAGCCATCTGGGCAGTTGTATTTAAGCTTGCACCCAGGAATATTATCTCTTGAGAGAGCACTAGTTTTGATTTATTTTCGTTTACTTTGTACCCTAGGCAATTTAGTAATCTTTTTACAAAGGCCAGATGCTTAAGTAGAATGTCTTTGTTCTCTGCTTGAATAAGGCAGTCCAAGTACGGATATATTTGAATTCCTCTTTGTCTGAAAAAGCAATTACTGGAGCCAGGCATTTTGTGAAGACCCTGGGTGCAGAGATAAGCCAAAGGGCAGTGCAGAGAATTGGTAGTGCATTGAACCAGCTATGAATCTGAGGTATCTTCTGCAATATTGTCCGATTGGGACATGCAGGTATGCCTCTGAGTTCCAGCGTTACAAGCCAAGCCTTCTTGCCCATCATGGGCAGAAGCTGCTGCAGAGTCAACATTTTGAATTTTGGAATGTCCAAAAAAGTGTTTAGAATAGACAGGTCCAGAATGGGTCTCCAAGCTTTGCCCTTTCTGGGTACTACGAAAAGTCTTGAGTAAAATCCTTGTCCCTGCTCTTGCTGTGGTACTGGTTGAATAGCCCTCATGTCCATGAAAGATGAAACTTGTTTTTGCACCTCTGCCCATTGATTGTGTGGCAGGTCTGGCATACCTTTTGCCTTTGGAAGGGTATGAAAGTGGAACCTGTAGCCCTGAGAGACTATGTTTAAGACCCATTTGTCCTGGGTGATTATGTGCCAATTTTGTGAAAAAAGTGCTAGCTTTCCTCCTAAGGGTGCTGCCAAAAGATAAGTGCCTGGCATTGGCAGAGGAAAGTCACTGGGACTGTTTCCTATATGGCTGTGATTTGTCTTCTCCATTTTGGAGGTAGTAGCACCCCATTGCTTGGGCCTATATGAGCCCTGGGGTTGTTGTCTGCCTCTAGGGCGCCTGTATTTGCCTCTGTGGTCTGACACTGGAAAGGACTAATTCTTAGGTCAGTTCCTGCTAAATCTGGGAGGTTGTACCTGTAAGAAATCCTTTACTGTCTGCATAGATTTCGCTTTATCCTCCATTTTCTTCAACACCTCTTCTGCCTTAACACCAAACAAAGTTTCATGCTGTAATGGAGCATCCAATAATTTTGCTTGAACATGATCAGGCAGATTCTGTTCCTTTAACCAAGCATGCCTTCTAATAAAAGAACCTGTAACAGCAGCCCTACAGGAGGCCTCCAGTGAATCAAAACCACATTGCAAAGTATGCTTTCCCACTTGTTCAGCTGCATGCAATAAATCCTGCAATTCCGTATTTTCAGAACATTCAGAATGTCAACATTTTCTGCTTTAGCAGTGACATTAAGTATTGCTGATATTTAAGCATATGAAACTGACAATTTAAAGCCCTTACAGCCAAGGTGGCAGACGTGTAAACTTTTTTTCCCCCATCTGTCCAGTGACCTAGAATCCCTATCTGAGGGAACAGGGTTTTTAGCTGTAGGGGCCTTGACCCCTTTGGGACCCTGAGATATTGTTTCTGGGTCAGCAGCAGGGTTTTTGTAAAGAAATGTGTGAGAGTCTGGAACCCTGTAGTATCTGTCTGGCTTAACAAGTGCAGGAGGCAAAGAGTCAGGAGATAGGCCAGACTATGAGAATACATCATCTACAATGTCTAAAACAGGTGGAATAGCAAGAGGTCTATGCTGGGGAAGTAGAAGAAAGTCTGAGCCTTTTCTTTGATTCTGAGTAATCATGGCTCTCCCAATGGAAATGCTCTCTCATAGTATGCAGGGTTTCCCCAAAAGAATAATCCTCAGGAGGAGAAGCTGAAGGGATAGATTCTTCAGCATCAGAATCCTCATAGGGAGGCAGAGAGTATTCCTGTTCTGAAGAGGATTCAGAGGAAATGGAAATCTGACTAGAGGAGTCATATTCTGTGTCTTGCCTAGGCCTCTTATCAGGAGTGGGATGGGAACCCCTAATCAAAGTAATTAGGTCTTCGGCCATTTTAAGCATCGGATTTTTAGGCATGGAAGTTTGCCCAAGAGAATGCTGTACTTGTTTCTTTGTCTTTAAAGCTGTTTTAGTCTTTGTCTTGGAAGCTGAGGTTGGCTTAATATATAACTGTGTAGGCCTGAAAACACCCTCAGAAGCTGATACCTGCTCAGCGGCTCCAGACCCATCTGAGGGAATAGTTTCCGAGTGTCCAATACCTTGAGTATCCAGAGGCCTAACTGTCTCCACGTGGGAGATGGTAGCGGCCTGTGGCTCTGAGGTAGTGGGCATTAGGGGCTGCGAAAGCACCTCACTGAGAACCGGCGACTGGCCTAGCGGAGGTCTCATCATCGGTTTTGGATCTCGGATGCCTGTCCTTTTCCTTGCGCTTTTTATAAACTCTGATCATTGGCTGTTATGACGGCATTATATAATTAAACCTTTGGCCAAAGTAATGAAAGGCAAAATTGTACCGACGCTTAATAGTGCGTTGGTTAAATCTAGCACAAAACCGACAGCTAGCAACATCATGGTCAAGGCCTAGGCAAGGAATACAGTAAGAATGAAAATCCTTATGAAGTATTTGCATCCCACAAGAAATACAATTGTTAACGTTTTCTGACATCGGTTTGGCGCAAGAAAAAAGTTTCCCCAATGGGGTACTTAGCTTTATTGAAGACTTCGGATCTGAAATTCGTTTAGAAAATCTCAGGAGTCGGCCGACCGGCACTTGCGAACTGCTTTTGCTTCGGGCACCGTGTTCAAGAAAGACCGAAGAAAATGGCATCGGCTGCATCTTATATACCCCTGGCGCACTGACATCAGGGAAGAGGTGACAGCAACTGACGATGGACCAGGACTTTGGAATTCAGGCCGACTGCGTGTAGCCTGCCAGCAGGATAACCCTAGTGTAATGACTACAACAGTGAAACACGATGAACATCAAGGCCAAGGCTGAATCCAAAGTAAACAAACAAACTATTTTCTTAGCACCCAAAGGAAATATTCAAATAATCCACAAAAATTCTGGCATGCCATTAACTCCCTACTAAAGCCAGGCAAAACCACAACTCCAGCACCCAGATCTACTAACAATACCCTAGACATAGTTTCTCAATTTAATAACCATTTTACTAAATCCATCTTATCCCTGTTCAGTCAAATAACCAAAAACAGTCTACCTCAATCACAACCTAACCTATCCCATACCACCCCCTCTTTTAGCCTATCACCAGTGCCCACCTCAACTATCAAAAAACTCCTCCTAAAACTAAAGTCAACCACACTGGCAGCTGATAACATACCTGCTGCATACCTAAAAATGGCTAGTGACTCCCTATCATATCCTGTCTCCATCCTTATCAACCGTTCCATACTAGAAGCCTACATACCCAAACTCTGGAAAGTTTATCACATCATTCCTCTCCATAAAGGAAGTAATTCTTACGAATTCTGCAACTACCGATCTATTGCCATCCTTTGCCCCTTATCCACAATTCTTGAGAAATGCATCCACTTGCAAGTGATGACATTTCTTAACACACACAATCTACTATCTAACACACAACATGGTTTCAGTCCACATCACAGCACTACCACAGCCCTTCTATCCTTCACTAATTATATAAACCTTCACAGGAATGATAACAAATATGTATCAGCCATTTTCCTAGACCTCTCAAAAGCATTTGATATGGTCTCCCACTCCATTCTACTAGACTCACTAACATCATTATCCTACACCTCCTCTACTATAGCCTGGTTCAGAAGCTACCTATCTGACAGGCAACAATCAGTCCATTGAAAAGGAATTCTGTCTACACAACTTCCAACCACCATAGGAGTCCCACAGGGCTCCATACTGGGCCCGCTATTCTCTATTTTCACAAATAACCTCAATACACAACATGCCACACTCATACAATATGCGGATGATTCAACCCTGATCTGCTCCGCCTCATCTCCCACCACCCTACATACACTCACTCAGGATACCTTTAACTCAGTAGAAAAATGGACATCAGATATCCAACTAGTTCTAAATTCCAAAGAGACAAAATTGCTATTTACCCCCAATAGATAAAAAAAAAAACTCTCCTTGACCATAGCATCTAAGGACGGCACCACCATCTCCCCTTCTAACCACACCAAACTTCTGGGCATTGAAATAGATAATAATCTCCACTTTGATGTTCACATCTGATGTACCATAAAACTAGTACACAAAAAACTAGGCTCCCTATACAAGCATAGGTCCTTTCTCTCACAAAAAGCAAGAGTCAATCTTGCACAAAGCCACCTCCTCTCAACTCTATTATATGCAGCATCAATCTTTACCCAAATCAGACAATGTGACCTAGACAAACTAGAATCGTGCTACAATAAAATAGCCAAGTTTGCTACTAACTCAACCTATAGAACCCATCACTGTGCTGCACTAAAAGAACTAAAATGGCTTGAGCTACCACAGCTACTTAACTATCACCAGCTGGGCACAGCCTACAATATTTTCAAATATCCTGAAAAAAAAACCCTTCATTATCCAACCTACTTACTGTCTATACCGCAAACCAGTACCTAAGATCCAGTGAAAAATCTGTCCTCTCCATCACCAAGGCTAACAATAATGCAGGGAAAGTGCTCTACTCTCACACCATTGCCAGAAATTGGAACTATCTTCCCCTATCCGTGTCCACTGCCCCCTCCACATCCATATTTAAAAACTCCCTCAAATTGCACCTTCTTAGTACCAGGTTATGTCCTTGTATCACATAACCCTATCCATACTACTATTAAATCCCCAAACTCCTCTCTGATCACATGCTGGATCTGTGATCCCCTGTAGGCTTGGTCATCTGAAAGGGTACTTTTAACTATAAAATCTTACTTGATAAATTTTCTTCTCTTACCAATGTATAACTGACATTGTCTTTTTACCCAAGTTCTACATCTTCTTTTACCTGGAGTGTTTTATTAATTTCTTGTTATATTACTATGCTCAGCATATATGATAAAACCTGTTTGTGTATTATGCTGGATGTGCTGTAACTAACATTGACTTTTACCTATGTTCTATATCTTCTTTTACCTGGAGTGTTTTTATTAATTTCTTGTTATATTACTATGCTCAGCATACATGATGTAACCTGTTTTGTGTATTATGCTGGATGCACTGTATTTGTATAACTTCATGCTGGAGCTTTTCTCCCTGGGCCTCCGCTGAAAATGGACCTGGTCCAGTTGGAATTTCCCGGCTAACAAATGTAAAATAAATAAAATAATAAATACTGCCATGCGTTTGGTGAACACTCTGGGGGCTGTAGTGAGACCAAAGGGCACAGCGCGATATTGGTAATGACTGGCTCCCAGCAGGAAGCGTAGATGATCCCTGGATGGCCTGTCCATTTTTATGTGGTAGTACACATCCTGGAGATCTATCAAGCGCATCCAATTGTCTTTCCCCAGAAAGGGGAGTATTGACTGTAACGTGACCACCAGGAACTTTGTCTTTTTTACTGACTTGTTAGTCTGCTGAGGTCTAGAATAGGTCTTCAGTCCCCCATTTTCTTTGGAACCAAAAAGAACCTTGAGTAAGTTCCTGATCCTCTCTGGTCTGGTGGGACTGGTTGGATGACTCTTTTTCCAGTAACCCTTGGATCTCTATGGCTGCTTGTTCCCTGTGACTGGGTGGGACATCTGGGATTTTTTTTCACAAGAGGGGGCAGTGTAGCAAAAAGAATTGAGTATCCTCTGGATATGATATTTTGTACCCAGCTGTCTTTTATTTTTAGCCAGGCATCTGCGTACAAAGAAAGCCCACCCCCCCCCCCCGACTGCCTCCAGAGATGGACAGTTGGGACTCCTCGCAGCAGCGCTGATAGGGCTTCCCAAAGAACTGATCTTGGTCGCCCTGATTCTGCAGACCTCCCTCTGCCACGTGGATGGCATCTTCCATTATTTCCCTCTCCTCTGCCACTAGAGAGGTGTTCACCATGAGTGTCCTGGAAAGATCTTTGAGATTTGCAGAACCACATCTTTTCACCCCCCACCCTTTTGGGTAAGGTCTAATCGGGGTAGAAAAATGTACTCAGATGGCAGACAGAGTCCTTCCATCTTTCTCAGTCCTGGTAAGCGTTTCCTTTACTTTCAGTCCAAAAAGGGACTAGCCATCAAAAAGTGTGCTAACAAAGGAAGACTTAAAGCATTCCACAAAGGAATACAGGCATATCCAGGAATGTCTCCTAAGGGCAATTCCTGTACCAGCTGCTCTGTTCGTTCCATCAGCTGCATACGACACCAGAGGCATGGAAGAGTTCACAACAGAATTAACAGTAGAGAGATGGGAATTTACCTTGTCTGAAACCTCCGCAGCTACTGAAACCTGCAAGGTATCTCCTAGCTCCTTCAGGAGATCCAATTTTAACCTAGTGAAATGTGTGGGATAGGTCAGCAATCAAAGGCAAAAGCTGCTGAACTAAACTTATGCTTCCCATATCTGTCCATGATCCTGGAATCTCTATTAGGAGGATGAACAGACATACATGTTTATAGTTCTTTCTTGGTGGCCATTGCCACCACCATGGCATCAACTGGCACTCCTTTAGTTAGAAAGGTTTTGTCTTAACAGCAAGTTATAAATTTATTAGGCCTCCTGAGAACAGGCTTTGTGGTATCCGGGGACTCCCATGCCCTTTGAGAGAGTAATTCAATCAACTCATCAAAGGGTGGAGACACCCAAGAGGTGGATGGTTGAGACCCAAAAGCCTTCAGAAGGACTGACTCATCATCAGTAGGGTTAAGGGATTTCCAGCCACCCCTCTGTTTAAGAATTTCTTAAGGTAAAGGCCGCTGAAGTAAGGGTGCGCTTCCTGTACCGGTCCATGCTCCTAGACTCCTTATTAGGAGGATGGACGGACGTCGAAGCCTCTGCTACATCTTGCTGGGTAGCAGATGCCACCACTAGAGCATCCACAGCCACACCCTTGGTGAGAAATTCCTTTTCCGGGGGCGCTGACAAAAATTTGTTAGGGCGAGCAGGCACCGGTTCCACAGAATCTGGATGTTCCCACGCCCTTCGAGAGATCAAATCTAGGAGCTCATCGAAGGGCGGAGACACCCAGGAGGCAAACTGCTGAGCCCCGAAGGCCTTGAGGAACACCGACTCATCAGAGGAAGGGGTTTGGTCTGCCAGCCGCCTCGTTGTTTGAGGACTTCCAGGATGTCCGCAAAGGAGACATCATCTTAGGACGACTTGGGGGGCCCTTCCGCATCATCAAGATCGGTGTCCGAGGTGAGAGACTCGTCAGTGGAGTCGCCGTGCTTCCTCTTGCACTGTTTCTTTCTTGGGGGTTCCTCCGAAGACTCTTCAGAGGGACCTCCAGGAAGAGGGGGACCCCCAACAGGGGTGACCTCAGGCCCCAGGGCTCCACTGTCTTGAGACAGGGGGACTACAAAGGAACCAGTCTCCGTGCCCAGGGAAGGTGCCGGGGAGACGGTGGAGATAGCCAAAGAAGATTTGGCCAAAGCACTCCTCATGGCTCTAAAGGCCGGACCCCCAGAATCCTGGGAAGGTCCAACCCCCAAAGACATAACAGCAGACGGCACTCCCGCAGCCGACGCACCGAGAGACTCAGAACCAAAAACATCGGTCCTGAAGTGTCACCCCCGGGGCCGACCGAAGAGGTCCGTGTGCCGAACTCCGACCCGAAGGCCGAAGTAGGAGTAAGGGTCGGAGCCGACCCGGACACCTCCATCGGCTCCACCAGCACCGACTCCAACGGTGCCGAGGCTGTTGGAGGAGGAACCAAGGCTAAAGGGTGGACCATCGGCTTCGATGCCAACTGGGCTGGAGCTGAAACTAACTTTTGGAAGACTGGAGACTGAAACAACCTTTGGAGCACCCTGTCAATGTCCGAATCCGACATCTTGGAAGACCGGGAGGAGATCGAACGGGTCCGAGAAGACTTCTCCACCGGCTCCGAAGGACTGGGGGACCGGCTCCGAATTGTCTTGATCAAAATCGGTGCAGAAGGAGACTCCATTGTAATTTCCCTCGGTACCGAAGACGTCTTCGGCGCCGAAGGGGAAGAGTCTGAGCGGGCAACACTCATCGGCTCGAAATCAGCGGAGCCGATGAAGGTGACCCGCCTCTCCAGCCATCGGCTCCGAAGCCAGAGGAGTCGAGGCTGGAGGCATCGAGGCAGACCGTTCCGCCCTCAGCTCCAAAGTCTGTGGAGCCGATGGAGAAGCCTGCCGACATTTCTTGGTGGTCGGTTCCGACGGACTGGTCGGAGCCGACGATTTCTTTTTCTTTGAGGGAGAAGAAGAGGAAGATAAGGCCTCTTCAAAAGTAGGTTTGATAAGCCCTTTTAGTATCAATTTGTTTTTCCTCTCTTGGAGGACTCTAGAGGAAAAAGCGTGACACACGCTACAAGACTCCTGAAGGTGTTTGGGGCCTAAACAGTACACGCATAGGGAGTGATTGTCCGTTATGGACATCTTGTAGTTGCATCTCGTACATTTTTTAAACCCCGAGGGTCTGTGCTCTTTAGACATAATGCCAACAGTTAGAAAATCACAGGAAAAAAATATATCCAACCAAGTACTATTTTGAAAAATTTCTCTTTACAGTTATAAAAAAAGAGAAAGCCAACCAATAAAACACACAACAGGAGGGCCAAGAACCCTCTAACTCAAAACGGGTACTTGACCACCTCACGAAACTCACACAAGAAGGCTCACTCACACGCAAGGGGAAGGACCCCCTAACTTAAACGGAAACCTTACCCTGCAAGACAATTTTACCACAAAATAAAACCAGTAAAAACTCAATCATACACAGAGATAGCCGTTAAAACAGCTTTTGGTTAAATTTAAGAAAATTCCTGACAGAAAATTCTTAGAAAGAAAGCACTTAGCTCAGCCAAGCTCGAGACCACGTCTTTGCTTGTAAGCGGCAAACGAGATCTGGGGAATTGGAGGTGGTGCATCCTGGGATATAGAATAGCTCAGCCAATTAGAGACTTCGCTCTATAGTATAGCATGCGGAGTCGGAGCCGAGGATCGGCTCCGAACCCATCAGTACAGAATGTAGGCGAGATAGGATCACATAACATCATGTGTTTACTGTAATGTTAATACTCACACTTGGAGTACTATTAGATGCTAACACAGTTCACACTAAGCTGGATGCAATACTCCACTTCACTCCTTTACACATGATCTTTAATCATATCTTCTAAGTACTGCATAATACACCATCTCACTTAGTCAGTTTGTAATCCACCTAAACAATATTTCCTCCTACCTATGCTCTAACTTTTCTAAACAAACCATGAGATGTATAAAATAGGAGGCTTTGCAGAAATCTGAGCATGACACTGCTGACACAGAAACAGTCAGACAGTCCACAAGAGTATCATTAGTTAATTCTTTAGTATTGAGACCATTATCCTACCTGAAGTTAAGTTTGGTTAATGGTCCACTATCTCCTGAGCTTCTTCCTTTCACCTCCATGGAATAGGATAACTGATACCGCTCTCTCTCTCTCTCTCTCTCTCTCTCTGTGCAGTCATCTGGGATGAACATCCACATCAAAACAGTTTTGTCTTTAGTTCAGTAAGTTTTTGGCAGACTCTACACCCAAGAACAGACTATCTGTGCCTTGCTTCCTCTGATCACTTAAACTTATTCTCAGCTGTTTCTGTGATCATGTCTGCGAAGATGTTAAAACTGACCAGGTTCTGATTTGCCCATAAAGATGTAGTTGCTGGCTTAGACAAATACCATGGTTAGTTGTTTATTTCCATCTGATGACCAGGATGGTCTGATAGGGCAGATCCCATTTTCATTGGAGACTCAGGGAGAAAAGCATTACAGCTGAGACTGGCAAAGCACACATTTAGTTACTGAACAACTGGCAGATTTTACAATTCATGTGATACTGAAAACACAACTACATTGCTGTTCACAGTACATTTTTAGATAGACAACTAATAGTTTAAAACAATTTTATGTTTAGTACAGTCAGTTAATTTGCGTAAAAGATAAGTGCTAGAGTGATGGAGTGGTGTACTTTAAAAAGAAGGAACACAGTGAGAATTACTGGGGAAGCACACCAACAAGAAGCTATGACAAGTGCTGGGTGACCCTCAGGTCCAGACTGACTCCCTGTGGAGGATATAGGAAGACTGCCTTTTCCCACTTATGTAGATAGTAAATCATCGCCTGAATGTTATAACTCACCAGAAGAGGCTTACATTTCAGGAGTATTCCTAGATCCTGTAAGGCCAAGAACCTGACTTCAGCATGAAGTGGAAGAAGTGGTGATACTTTACCAATGAATTCCTACGGCTCTGGACAAAATGAACTTGTGCATAGATGCACAAGTTACTGTACTTGCCAAGGGAAAAACAGGAAGTCCATATACAAACCGAGGGACCAAATCCACCAATCAAAAAGTGCTGGCAAAGTTCAACCACTTGAGCAGACCTATGAGGGAATGAGAACTGCTGGCAATGGCATTAAACTGTCAACTTCCAAGAGTGACATGGGAAGGTGCTTTAAGGGGACTGTGAAAACAGTCTCCACCATTAGTTCAAAAAGAAAATATGCCTGCACTCATCTGCCACCATTGAGAAAAACCTCTCTAATCTTCAGGGCTTTCTCCTGAAGGGGGAAGTACAAGTCTGGAAGGGATAAACAAGCGACCCTATGAAAGGTATGCACTGCATGAAAATTCTGAGACTCTTTTCAAAGCTCACTAGTGTCAATGGCTTTTTTGTGAACAACCTGACACATAAAGGGGGGGGGGTGTTGGGGGCAGGGAAGCTGGATGACCCAGAGGTCATAATATTTGAGCAGGAGGTATGATGGTGGTAAAGCCTCCTACATGGGGGCAGTGTAAATAAATATTTGATGCCACCCAAAGTGCTATACTAAAAAAGCCACAGGCAGACTTCTGATGTGAATGGCTCAATGTTTGTTTCATATTGGACCAGGAGCAAACAGTACTCCCTCCCGCTGATACTTACTCCAAATGACTGCTGCCAAGGAAAAGTCAAGACAGTACTGCCATCTCTGAATTCTGGATGATGTCTGTGATGTAGATATCTCACCACTGCCAACCAATATGCGATACCCCTCCAGCTCTGAACCAGTAATCAAGGAGCTTCAGTCCTCACCACTGACACCAGTGAGGGACGTTTACTGGATGGATTAACAGGTACACAATACAGTATTTCCAGATACAGCTCTCTGCATCAAGTGCAATTTCCCTTCGGAGCACACAGGGACCACAGTCAGTCCGGAGCTGGTTTCTCCCCCTTTCTCCATATCCCCAGTAAGACTTCCCACTGGCACAGCTATAGAGTTGAGTCTTTAGCCAGGGTTCCAAGACATACACACAGATGGGAAAGGCTGGCACAGGTTACTAGCTATGTACCCCTTCTGCCCAGACTATAAGGTAGTTATCACTGCCGCCAGGACCCCTCGCCAGCTACTTTAAGGCCATTAACAAAGGGTGTCTTTGTTAACATTAATATTAATACAAATGGTAGTTTGACCAAGAGAAAGGCTATTAAGAGTGCCCACACAGTGTCACCAAATAAATATGCAAGTACTCTCAAAACTTAAATATCTCTACAAAGATCAGCCACAATGAAAGGTTTAAATATATTTAATAATAAGAGAACAAGAAAATACTAAGTATATATTCAGTGTCATCAGAGTTCACATCACAGGAAATATTTAAAATAACACTGAAGGACATGTTCAGACAAAGAAAAACAATATTTAAGCTAAGCTTTACTACATTCTTGACTGAATCTAACAGAATCACTGTCCCCTACTAACTTACTTAACAGAGCAAGGCAGATGATGTGGTAAATGGTCCCTTCTTGTTGCCAGGCCCAAGACAGAATACATAATGATCTGTCTCACTAAGAGACTTCTCAAAATAATATCTAAAATATAACTTCTGAGATAGCTTGCAGAATGACATCACTTTTGGTCATCTGACTTCTAGTTCCCATGCAAAGCCTCCATTGCTGGAAGCTGGCAGGACTTCGCACCTACCTGTAGAAATACACAGACAAGGGTTTTTTCTCAGATCTCTGGCAGGTGCTGGAAGTCATAAAACAATTTCATACCTCTATGCTTCCAGAGTAGTAATTAATTCACCTGAAAGACAATACAGAAAGCTTTCCAGCACAGACGTTGTGTCTCTAGCTGCATTGAAACCTGTGAGATGGAATCTTTACGGCCTAGCCCGTAAAGTGATTTAATTTCAGATAATTTTCTAAAGTTTGTTGGACTGAGGTTAATCCTCCAGCTTCGACTGTTAAAACATGCACATTTGAACAGTTACAATAGTGCATGTACACTTCTGTTCTCTCCAGCAGGGCACACTGCGGGTACATTTCAAATGCAAGCACTTTACAAATACCCTTTTTAACACAAACATCTGTACAAATCAATTTGATATACACATGACATACAGTTCCAATACACCTGTAACACAAGCACCTTGCACAAATCAGCCTGACATTCACAAATGACACAATTTTTTACAAAATTCCAGCAAGCTGTGCTGGCAGTACCTCCTTTCATCACAATGCCTATTAATAACTAGTCATTGAAGTAATGTAGCACCATAAACTGATGTACCACCACTGCTAGAACCATACTGAAGACACAAGAGAAAATAAAAAAAGGAATCACTCAATACTGATAATGTAATTCATCCAGAACATAAGTGTGAGAGCTTCCTGTTTGGTTTTCAAATACTGGTGTTTATTTATTTGCATTTGTTGTCTAGGAGGTCTGGCAAGGCACTGTCCATATCTCACTTGAGGCCTAGGGGGAAAAGCTCCATTAAATCAGTTAATTTTACAGTCAAGAGTGCATATCAAAAATTATAGTCATCAATGTAAAACAAGAATCATCAAGAAGGTAGGAATTAAGCCAACAATTTGTAGAGAAAATTTAAAATCACATTAAAATTATAAAATACTGGAAAATACAACCAACTACAGAACACAACACCACACACACAGCAGGTGATGTAAAACTGATGAACCTGCAACAATGTCTTATGTTAGGATTTTAAACAACATAGACAAGGAGGAATCTGGAACAAGGATAGGTTGAAGCAAAATGAGAAGCAGGACAGACAGAATGGGGGGTAGGGGTTATAAGAACAGTAGAAGATACTATGTAACAGGAAAAGATTTGTGTAAAAATGTGCATTTTATAGTACTGTAGTACAGGAATGATATCAACAAAGGAAGGAAGGAAGTGTAACGCAAATAAAAGATTCAAGTTCAGCAAGGCAGTGGGGGCAAAAAATGCATTTGGAAAGAGAAGACTAATAAAAGCTGTGGAGAGGAGAAAGTTGGGTAGGGATGTCAAAAGAAAATGGATGGAACTGGCAACAATAAAGGAAGTGTGGCAAGGAAGAAATGTATGCAGCATATGGAACTGCATCTCTGTGGTGCAGAAAGATAAATACATGACTGCAACCCAAGAAGCCAGGAGTGGATGGTGGAAGTGAACAGCAGCAGCTCACCTATCCAGGTGAGGAGAGAGGGGAGCTTGGCCCTGTGGAATGCCAACATCAAGCAAATGGGAGGGGGTGATAAGCAGCATAAGCACCAGGACATACTCGGCCACTATGCAGCAAGGTCATGAGGAGTACATTCCCCTGGGGGCTGTGAAAAGAATTGTAAAATCCTGTGGGGCTACAATTATAGGGAGTATCAAGATGCCAGCAGACTGACAGTCAGGAGGAATAAAGTCATCCACCTTTCGCAGCTGCCCTGCTTGTGGTACTTCCCCCAGCAGAGATGCAACACAGAATGGATAGGCTGAAGAAAAAAAGAGAGGGAGACAGTCATCATGGATGGAGACAAAAATAAATGACATGGCAAAAAAACGATGGTGGGATGATAAAAAAAAAAGGACATCAAGGCAGTATATTCACCAGTTCTACTAATTCCCACCAAAAGCTCTGAGACAGCACAGTGGCTTAACAACTTCACTCAGGTCTAGAATCAGACATGAATCTACATTTTACACTTCTTAGGGGCCAAAATCAAATGAGAATAATACCTTTGCTCTTGTCCATCTCTGAGATAGCGGTTTTGACCTCTCCAATCCGAGTGGCCAGCAACGAGGCAGTTGCTCCATTGACACTAAAGGGTCTGTAGAGGAGAATGCACCAAATAATCAACCCCATATCTCCTCTTAAGCTATATCCAACACCCATCTATTACACAGAATGGCTCTCTTGAATCTGCGTCAGTTTGGAACAGACAGGGGTGCTACAGAATCTACTAACATTACATATTCAGAACGAATTTTGATGAAATCCAAGGGAAGGCTGAGTCACTTAGCACTTAGAAAAGTGTACAGAAGATGCAACCATGGTCTTGCTTTCAAGCATGGGTGGTGGGGAGACAGAACTCTGATCAACGTTATGGCTACCCTCATATGGTGGGAAGATGACCTCTTGCTAAAGAAAAATGATGCAAAAGAGGAATTCAATGCCACTATGAAAGACTGAAGCATAGCCAATTTTGAATTTAGAGATGAGCTCATAATCTCTTGGCTTTTGCCTTTCTTATTCTTGCTTGGAAGACCACAAGTTGGTCTGCCTGCTGGTATTCCTGCTTGACACTAGGCAAACAGGTGTTAAGGAAGGACTTAAGGACTTCCCTCTAGTGCTGGCAAGTTGTGAAGCTAAAATTCTGGTACATGTGACAGCCATCAATGTTGCAGTTAGGACTTAGACAAAGAGAAGTGGTGGTTCATAGGTGTTTACTGCATTAACGACCACTAGGGCAAGGGTCTGGGAGATGAACCATTTACAGGATGCCTGTGTCCATCAGAAACATAACTATCCAAGTTACACTTGGATTGGTTTAGAGAGAAACACTGCTTCATATGGATGGGAAGCCTTTTCCAGAGAAGTGATAGCTTCTGGGATACATACCTCTATCTACAGCATGTCCTACTTATATCACAGACAAGATTAAGTCTTTACAGCGGGTAATTCTGGTGCTGCTTGTTTGCAGATATGCAGGAGGTCCATCAGGGTGGGGTCCAGCAATTTTTGTATGCCAGGCATAGATCTCCCCTCAACAGCCTGTAGAAGATGGAATACAAGGGACATGGCTTTGAGGTGATCTGCATAAGACCTGTTACTTATGTCCTGTATTCTTTTAGCGAGGAATGTCTGTGGAAGTTCCAATTGTTGGATATGCCTTGTTAGGTACATACCAAATGGGGCAATGTACTCAATGGCAGGTTTGATGAATGCTGAATATAGTGGAAAAATTACCTCCTTGGACCTAGACACCATATCTTTGTTTATAAGTTGGCCAACATGGAATGATTTCCTCACTACTGTAGACACATGATGGTCAAAGGCCAGATAACCGTCTGTGTGAATCCCCAAGTCCCTGACTACTGGCTCGACTCTTAGTGGTGTGTTGTTGAAATTATAGTTACCGGGGTGGAAGACTTCCCCCCAAGGATACTATTATGCATTTCTTGGCATTTAGTTTTAGTTCATGACTTTGACAAACTATTTGTCTTTGTCAGCCCTTCCTAGAGAACATTATTATCGGTGGGGAATTCTATGACTGCTCCTAATTTGCAATCGTCTGCAAATTTGGTCAGCCAGAGACCCCTGACATTGGCTCTGACTTCAGGGAAGTAAATGCCAAAAAAGGGGTAGTCCAAGGGCCAATCCCTGAGAGACTCCACTTGTGAATGGCCTCTTTGTAGAGATGGACTCCCAAGTTCTAACTTCCTGGATCCTGTCTGTGAGCCAGTTGGCTATCCATCTGTCACATAAGAGTTTATAGCCAACCTCTTGAGTTTATCAACAATGCCCGAGTGGGGTATTTTGAATGCCTTGGCCAGATCAAGGTAGGCAGTGTGATCTGTTTTGCCCTCACCCATTTGTTTGGTGATCTTTGCAAATAAGTCTACCAGGTTGAGTATGCATAACCTGCGTTATCATTATTGACTGCAGACAGTTACAGGGCTTACATTTTTTAGGTATCAAAAATGGGAACTTTTAACTGCACCAGTGGCATGGAGGGATAAAGCCCTGACTACAGCTCAGGTGATCAGAGTTTAACTAGTGGCTCAGGCACTTGATGCCACAGGCTAGAAGGATGGGTATGCCACTAAAGGGGGGAGGACTTATCTCACACTGTGGTTTTAATGACATGATCTCCACTGGAGAGTGAAGGCTAATTGTGCTGTTGGGAGCTAGTGCTGGGAAAGACATGGTTGTGGTCATCCAAACCAATGAAGTGAGGTCCTATCAGCATGTGCAGAAAGTACATGCGAGGATAGAGGGGCACAGGCTGTCCCTTGTGTTCAAGCAAATATTCACATCACCAGGGGTGGGGGTTAGGCCTAAAACAATGCTTTCATTGTTGGGATGCCAGTGAGAGCACAAAATACCCACACAGTTGCCTGAATAATATTACCTCCCCTCCTGGGACAGTATTGTTTGACTGATTGATGAGCGGCTTGATGGTCTGCAGGCATGGGGGTAAACAGAAAAAAAGTGGGAACTTTTCAATGACATAAGCTAGGAGAGCTAATCTGCATGACAGCTTAGTGCATATCCTGGGTACTTCCTTTGCCCCAGTGCAGGGACTCTCAATGAGGGGCACGCATAGCCGAAGTTTGGGAGCTCAATATTTAAATAAAAGCCATGATAGAAGTGCAAAAGATCAATCTACTGAAGTATTTCCTCCACTGCAGAAAGTACCTCAAAGTAGGATAAATAAAAACACATACCTCTGATGAACACTTCTGCATATTGTGCACTACATTTCATTTAGTTTTGCAATGTTCACTGATTCCCCACTAGCATAAACCATAATTCTCTCTGCATTTCAAGCTCTACCCTCATGTAGAAACAGTTTTTTGTATCCAACACAAATTTTAGTATGGTTTAAGCAAATTATGGCCTTGTCTTTTCAGGGGAATTGACCTGCAGAATACATAAACAGATCAACTAAAAACAAAGTAATATAAGGAAATATTTAAAATAACACTGCAGTACAATCTCAAATAAAGAAAAAAACATCTAAACTAAGCTTTACTATGTTCCTGACTGTATCTGAGAATTATACTGTTCCCTAGAAACTTGCTTCATTAGAGCAAGGCAAATGTGATGACTGGATCTTCTAGTTGTTGCCAGGTCCAAACAGAATACAGAATGCTCTGTCTCACTAAGAAACTTCTCAAATTAGTATATCAAATATTACTGCTGGGATAACTTGCAGAGTAAAATCATTTCTTGTCATTTGACTCTAGTTCCCAGGTGAAACCCCCCCCACTGCTGGAAGGTGGCAGTATTTAGCATCTATCTGTGAAAATACATAGACCTCAGATCTTTGGCAGATGCTGGAAGTCATAAAACAATTGTACTCCTTTATGCTTTCAAGAGGTAGTAATTATTTCACTCCGAAGACAATACAGAAAGCTTCTCAGCACAGGCTGTCTCTCTAGCTGCAAGATACCATATTTTATTGTGTATCCCATAGAGTAATTTAATTTCAGCTATTTTCCTAAAACTTGCTGGACTGAAGTTAACCTCCTGTATTTCAGTTTCCAGTGTTAAAATATATACATTTAGACAGTTACAATAGTGCATGTACATTTCTGTTCTCTTCCAGCAGGGCACACTTTGGATACATTTCAAACACTTTATAAAATACTTTTTCAACACACATCCGTACGAACCAGTTTGATACACACACAACATACACAGTTCTAATACAGTTGTAACACAAGCATCTTACATAAATCATGTTGATATTCACAAATGACATACAATTATTTACAAAATTCCAGATAGCTGTGCTGGCAGTATCTCCCTTCATCACACTTATTTAAATTTGGTCGTAAACAGTCCATTTAAAGTTTGTAAAATTTTCCCATACTCAGGAAATGCATGTCTTTAATCAGCAGAATTTAAATGCTTATTTTATATACATCAAGAACACTGCAACCTCTACTCCCTTTAGCAATAAACTAAACAAAACAGCAGCTATTTATTTTGATTATTCATCACTTGCTGACATGCCTCTTCTATCCTTACATACACAGAAAGACATTATATCGCTATAGCTTGAGGTAGCACTGCAGAGCTGCTCTGTGCTATCAGGTAGCATAACTACATTATTGTTCATGGCTTCTTTACTACAGAAGGCCTGATGCTTTCAAGAATATGTCTAGCCTTGAAGGACTGGGTGGTAGTCCACAGAATACAAGCAGATGCTATTAGTAGGAAAGTAGCAGCAGAGGTCATCAAGGAAGCAGATTCACACTCATTTTACCCTTCTTACCAGAGGATTACAGTGGGTCAAGCAGCTATTAAAAAAAAGCAAGGGACAGACAAGGAATACGAGGAAATTACCTCTCCAGTTCATAGGGATCAGGAAGAAGTGGATTTGTGGAAATGCAAGATGGCGTTGACTTGTCAAAATGGAAAACTGGGCCTGTAATAAAGAATGGAATCAAGCAGTGAGACCAGCTCTTCAGTTTTGAAATTATTTAGGATGCCTAAAAGGAACAAGTAACTTTAATGGAATAGAAAAAGATACTTTTATTAACACACACACACACACACACACACACACACACACACACACACACACACACACAAAATGGTGCATTACTCTTCATCTTAATAAATTGAAAAAAAAATTGAGAAAAAGGAACAAAAACAGCTTACCTATAATGGTAATAAAGTGTGCCATAAAATTCTTACTAGCCTGTAAACAGTCTCACTGGGATGATGTGATTTGTTAATTTATAAAGCCTAAATAACGTTATCACTATATACCACTGTATGTCCAATTTTATCAGTCTGATACACTGATCCATTTGCAATTTGTCAGGAAAAGCTAGATGTATTTTGCTGAAACAAAACACTTCAAAGACTACAAAGTAGGGACTACAGTCACAGTAAAGTAACTTGTACTTCTACAGATTCTTCTAGAATTTGCTATTAAATTCTGGTAGAGTTCCTGATTTTTTAAAAGAAAAGGAAAAGACAAAATCCAAATTTGGTGAATGAAAGTCTCCAAATCAACACAACATGACTCGAGGTATAAATGGAGCAACCCTACAAAATTACTGGTACTGATATCAGGGTAAATCCTTAAGATAACACGCCTCAAGAAATAAGCTGCAAACCAATGGATGATGGTTAGTAGGCCCATTATTACAGCTTATTACTGCATTGGATCATCTCGCAAAGCACCCTGTTTTGCTACCAATTAACTAAGCATATCTGAAAGTGAAATGCAGTTTTACAGCCTTCACCCTAAACTCCCACTGTTTGATGTTCACAACAATAATGTGCCCTGCACAGGTTGGAACAGGGGGATTGCAGTTAGCCTGCAAATATGGAATGATGAAATATACCAAGTAATGTACCATCTGTCTCAGTAGCAACTTTTGTTACCTACAAAAAACATTCTGTGAAATAGTAGGTACTAAGATAAATTTGAGACCATCCAAGATTCCCAACTCGTAATAACATGATGGCATCCACAAGGCCATATTAAACAATATTTCATTTCTGAGCATATGCTCGAAGGATTAGGTAATACAGTACAGCTGTATAAGTAAAAAGTAGATGTTCAAATGATCACTGCTGCAGTGGCCTATGCTATATGGATTACATCCTGCTAAGGCTATAACAGCCAGTTAAGCTTCCAAACTTTCAGGGCACTTTCCATGCATCTGAACTGTCAAGCAGCTAAAACTGAGCTGACTACAAGATCTGAAAGATTTAGTTCCGTCAAGACAGCATCAGTGTTCCGAGGACATCCAAGGTATGGAATATCCTCCCTCTCATTTTTTAGGTTCAAGAAAGAAAACTGGGATAGTTTGGCTTAAAGTAAATTTGAATACCACTCTAGGCATAATATAAGGATTAGTTCTCAAAGAAACCATGCTCCCTATGTAAAATGAGAAGGGGTGACATCATTATAACAGCTTGCAACTCAGATATCATTTTGCAGAGGTCACAGCAGTCAGTAAAACCGTTTTCCATGTTAAGAACCTCAAGTCAGCCAGTTAGCTGGTTCAAATAGAGCAAATGTTAGCCTCTCTAACATAAAATTAAGATCCCAAGGAAGGGCCACCAGTTTTTCTCGGAGGTCTCTTATGAAAATCCCTTTCAAACACATTTTGACATGAGACTGCACTGAAAAAGGAGGATCCACAGACAGACACACTGAAATAGCCAATAAAAGAACCTTGATAGAGGAGTAAGAAAGGCCATGAGTGCCTTGATCAGGGCGAGCATCTCCTTGATATTTACGTGCTTGTGTCTCTTCTTGGTGTAACACACCCCCTGCACATTTATCCTTCCAGAAACTGCTCCTGAAGCAAAGTCTGAAACATCTGTGGTAACTAGCTGCTTTGGAGCATGGAGGCAGAAGAGAAAGCTGGATTCAAGGATATCTGCTGTCTCCACCAAATGACAGCTCTGCTGACAAACCCCAGCACTGGCATTTGAAAAGATAAAGGGTATTGGTGTTGGGTCCAGAGAAATTTTAGATACCACTATTTCTCTTTCATGTGGAATCTTGCCAGGGGTATCATAAGAATCATAGATGCCATGAAACCCAAACTTCTGAGGTATTCCCTTGCAGTGACCAAAGCCTGGGTGGAAACCCTTAGAAATAGATTAGATATAGATCTATTTTTTGTTATGGAAGAAAAGCTCTTTGAGATGAGTGTCTAGCTGACATCCCACTAACACAATCCTGTGTGAAGGAGTCAAGAATTACTTTTGAATGTTCTCTTGGAATCCCAGCTTGTGTAAGAGATCTCTCATCCAAGACAGAGATTCCTGACACATTGAAAGAGATTCTGCAAAGATAAGCAAGTCATCTAAATATGGAAAAATGTGGATATGCTGTAACCTGCAATGAGCTATAACTGGGGCTAGACACTTTGTGAACACTCTTGGTGCAGAGGATAGTCCAAAGGGTAAGGCACAGAACTGATAATGTGATCCAGAAACACAACATCTTAATAAACATCTGAAGTCTGGATGAATAGGGATGTGATGAGCATTGTTTAAGTCTAGTGTTACGTGGAAACTTGAAAGGGGAAGAAGAGATAACAGCTTGTGAAATGGTATCATTTTGAATTTAGGCACTAATCACAAACAGGTTTAGGAAAGAAAGATCCAGAACTGGTCTCCAAACATTTTCTTTCTTTGGCACTTGGAACATCTTGAATAAAAACCCTTCCCCACTTGCAAAGAAGGAACTGGTTCTATCACTCCTTGGCATAGCATGTGATGAAAAACTGATGGAAACATAAAAGTCTGATCTGGAGGATGAGAATGACCCCCTAAAAAAAAGGAGAAACTTCCTCCCATTGTTATCTGCAACCTTGATCAATGATTTTCAGAACCCATTTGTCTGGAACTATCTGTTGTCAAGCAAAATAAACTTGAAATTCAGACATTGGATAAAAAAAGTGGCCAGGGTGAGAAGGGGTTGCAAGGCCTCTTGAACAGTCATTCAGACTTCTTGTCTTTCTTTGGTTTTGGGAAGTTTGTGACCTATTTTTACAACCTCCGTGCCTTTCTTTGATTTGGGAGGTTTGTGACCTATTTTTAGAACCTCCTTGCCATTTCTTCTTAAATATTTGTTTACCTGTATTTTGTTGAGACTGTTAATTCTACTTTTTGACAAAATTATACGAGGAGATAGAAAGTCCCTTGACAAATTTGGAAAAGGAGTGCTGAAAAATCTAGAGATTCCCTAGATTAGTTTACCCCCTTCATCACACTTTTTGACTACCTCTGCAGCAGAGGTAACAAACATTAAATCTTTATCCTAGGGTAAATTTAAAATCTCATTTTTATCATCTGGGAGGTTTTGAGAATGCAGCCATTCAAACCTCCTCAAAACAGTACTAGTTGTGGCAATAGCCCCGGAAGACGTATCAGAGTCACATACACACTATAAACAATGAGTACTGACCCGTGCAATAGAAAAAAACTAAGTTATTTAGAGCAGATTTTTCCTCACAAGAAGCTGCAGATAAAACATTCATTATACTTTCAATATTAATCGGAACAAACCAACCCAAGAGTCTGAAAATTCAAAATTCAAAGTTGCAGAAGTATGCACTTTTTCACGTGTCCATTTATAAATTTCCATCATTATCAGAAAGAGTAGGATTGGAATTGACTAGGTGCTTAGCAAGAGTGGGATCAACTAGAACTGTAGTTGTTGGGTCAGGTTTGGCTATAGTGTATAAAAATTTAAAAGACTGAAGAACATTTTACATTCCATCTGCTTTGTTAGGGAAAGCTGGATGACTATAGGGAAAATTGCAGGCAGTGATATACACATCCTCTAAAGCAGACACAACAGGAGGAATGGGTGAAGGATCTGGAAAATCCTTCTATAACTGTGTTCTCCCACAGAAAACACTGGCCACATTCTAGAAACAGATTCAGAGAAACAGAAACCTGCATAGGGAGAATCAGAAACTGATCTCTCCTCTGAATCAGAAGTCCAAGGAAAAAAAATGTTATCTGTCTCTGCATCTTCCTGTTCAGATTCAGTATTTTGAATCCCTTTAGGAAAAGAGGTGTCCCTCATTCTTTACCAAAAACTACTTTACAAGAAGGATCAACAGCCTGAATTAAACCCTGTGCCAGACGCATCAAACTACTTCTATGAAAAGGAATTTCAGGAGGAGTAGATACATGCTTAGTTTTCAATTTGTTTTTGGCCTGAAAAATGGGGCTAATCATGTTACTATTGGCATCCATCAGCTTCCCCAGGGATGGGCACAGCATTCTAATAGGAAAGCCTTCCCTGTTCCCTTTCCCAGGATCAACAAGAGGGGCTCTCCCTTGCCTGTGGAGGGATCCTAAAGCCACAGAGGATGTGACTAACTTCCGGTCCAATGTGGCTGTAGGTGCTACACCAGAGGGATTCAGAGTAAAATAAGAGTGGTCTGAGGACAACAAATGGCCACAGCAGAGTCACCCACCTGCAGCTGATGCAAACTGCTAGCCTGCTGTGGTGACAAAGGACGTTTGCTTATTTTTTTTTCTTTTTGTGGCTGGAAGAAGGACAGTGTGCAACTAGCAGTCTATTCCACGGTCAAGCCGAAAATGGTGTCTCTTTCCCAAGCAGCAATTGCTGGTGGTAAACGCTTCCTGTGTAAAAAAAGTTACATTTTTGACAGGAAAACACAGTAAAAAAAAGCACTTTAAAATATCATGCCAGCCTCACAAAAATAAAACACTTTCTCCACAGAAAAACATGTTCAGTTACTTTATGCCACTTTTAAACTAACAGGAAAAATGATCACACAGTTTAAAGGTACATTACAGCTTTGTGGCAGTCTGTTAAAACACAACACTCCTACCTCTACGGTAACTTTCCTTAAGAGGAAAGTGATAAAGCAACAACACAAGAAAATGGAAGATATTTTTCTCCCAAAGGAATGTATCTGCCCAGCAAAGGAAGAACACAAGCTGGCCGTCAATCCTCGAAAGCTTCAGAGGACTGTACTTTTCAGCAGCAGTAAAGATCTGAAGAGCTTTGTATCCAAACTTATCTTTTAGTCCACTCATCTCAAGCTGCCTGACAGTTTCGGCATAAGGAAGGTGTCCTGAAGTTTTGGAAGTTGTCCAGCTGTTATATCTGTGGCAGGATATAACCTACATAGCTAAGGCTACTGCAACAGTGATCAATATGATCATTCAACACTTCGGTAAATACCACAGTTTGCTCAACTGACAAGGCAAAAGATTAAGGATGCATCTAAGTCCATCTATCCCACTCGAGCAGGGGCAATCAGGATACCAACAATGAGATCAGTAAAATGGAGAGCATGGCCTTCCTCAATCCTAGGCCCCTATCTCGCTTTTTACTGTTGCCAATTGAGTCAAGAGTTCAAGTCAGACTAAAACACTTTAGATCAGCCTTCATTTGCCACCTTAACCAATGAATAATCTATAAAATGTAGAATATACACACCATGAATATTTCTTACAATGCCCAACAGCCAAAGCTAATATGACCCAACATTCTAAAAGGCAAAAGTAACTTGTGTATTTAATTTTTACTGGGCATTCTTATAACACTACTACTACTACTACTAATGGGGCTGAACTAGTATAGCTATCCATAACAAGTTGTTACATAGTCAGGTTACATATTAACATGCACTCTGTATATTGTATTGGCTATCTAATTGTCACATAATTTATCTTTCTCCCGATTTATTCCTCTCAATGTTTATGTCATAATCAGACACTGTAGGCTGGTAAAGGACATCTGCCTATATACAGATATTAATGATCTTACTGCGCAGGTGATACTATAGGCTTGCAAGGGTGTTTTGTAAGTGATGTATAATTGCACTTTTGTTTGTACTAGTGATATGTGTAGACACTTTATTCTAAATCTCCTTGCTGTGTACCTGTGTCATGTTTGAAATAAGTCCTTCTTGGATTAGCCCACATACCCAGTTAAACATCAGTAAATAAAAATTCATACCATAAGAGGCTAAATAAGGTCTTGAAAGGTGTCTGATCCACTTTTCTCTCATGTCATTGTTCTGGTCAATGCTTGAATGGTAATTGTAACTGACCACAGTTCAAGCTAAGAGAGGGGGCCAAATGTATTCTGGTATGTTTATTGCAGCACAAGAGAACTAATGTTGGCAACTACAGCAAAAAAGGTATACCTTCACTTTAAAAATATAAAGTACAGTTGCGCAAAATCTTACCATAATGGTAAATGTCCTTCTCTTCACTGTTGCAGTATTCATTACATAAGGGATCCTCTACCAAGGGTGGCCTGACATCCGACCAGTTTACCAAAGCCTTTAAATTGCTTTAAGGTACGCCATAGGTCACACGTATGCTCCTTATGTGGCATAGAGCATAAAGGTGATGTCCAGATGTAGCTTCCCCAGAACTGAGAGCCCCAGTGGGAACACCAGTCCAAGGAAAGAAATGAGGTAATCAGTACATCCAGAAGAGAAATGGACCAGGGAGTGGAGCGAGGGAGTGAATACTGCAAAAGTGTAGAGGACATCTACCATTATAGCAAGATTTTACACAACTGTACTGTGTCTTTCCATTTTACTGTTGCAGTATTTATTACATTAGGGAGAGTGCCAAAGCTAAGGAAGAAACTTGGGAGGAGGAAGAATCAACAGAGCCCTCTAGGAAGCCATGAAGGATGGCTCTAGCAAAACCAGCTCAAGCTCTGGAAATTCCATCCAACTTTTAAATGTATGCATAGAAGTCCAGGTAGCTGCCTCAGGAACAGAGTTAGTATCCAGACCCCTGAAAAAAAGCACCAAAAGAAGCTACAGCCTTATCAGAAAAAGGAAGGCTCTTACTATGAAAGGAATAACAAAAAGAAATAGCTTTTGAGATCCAAGAAGAAATAATTTGCTTGGATACAGTTAATCCTAAGAACTTAGGATGAAAGGAAACAAAGCGTTGATCAGATTTTCTAACAGTCTTAGTCTTACCTAAATAAAATCTGAGCTGTCTATGCACATCTGTGTGCAGCACCTTTTCACTGGCAGACTGTGAAGAAAGGAAAAAAGTGGGTAAATGAATAGGCTGATTAAGGGACAACTCATTCTCCACCTTGGACATTAAAGAAGGATTAGCACACAAGGACACACTGTCCTTATGAAAAAACAAAAAAGGAGAACAAGTCATAAGGGCTTGAAGCTCAGACACCAGTCTAGCAGATAAGTACAGTCTTCCAACAGTAGTGTTGCAAGGAAGCTGAAGCAGCAGGCTCATAAGGAGCCTGAGTCAACTTCTCCAAAACAAAATTAACATCCCAGGGAGAAGGGACAGGCTTCCGGGGAGGCCTTGTATGAAGGAAGCCTTTGAGGACTGTTTAGCTTCAAATCTAGAAGCTAAAGGAGGAAATAAAGGCAGATAAGCAGAGATAGCTGATGAGTGGGCTTTAATAGAAGAACACGCCAACACAGCATTGAGCAATTCACACATATTAGAGAGAACCAAAGTAATGTCCACAGAAATAAAGTGGATTAATGTTACAAGGCACCAAACAGAAAACTGCTTCCATTTGGATAAGTAGGATTTCCTAGTATTGGGTTTCCTGGCCTCCTGCAGGACCCTAAGTACGTCTTCAGAAAAAAGGTGTCTGTGGAATCAAAATCCTATCATCCACAGCATCAATTGAAGAGTAGATAGTTGGGGATGGATGAGAGATCCCTTGTCTTGTGTGAGTAGGTCCACTCTGAGGTAACTTGTGATTTCCCTTGGCTAACTGCAGAAGAGGGAACCAATGCTGTCTCAGCCAAAAGGGAGTCACTAACAAGATTTTGGGAGCATGGTTTTGAATTTTGAACAGGAATTTTGGAAGGGGGGGGGAGAGGAGGGAAAGCGTAAGGAAGCATCCCATTCCAAGAAAAAGTTAGGGCGTCCACCTTCCATACCAGAGGACCTGGGACTCTGATACAAAATAGAGGAGTTGTCTATTTGAGGAGTACCCCACTAGTGGACAATGTCCAGAAACACATCTCTGTAAAGCTTCCACTCATGGAACTGAGTTAAGGACCTGCTCAGAGTGCCTGCCACAATGTTTTGACCTGAGGGAATGTAAACTGCCTGAAGTGTCACTTCATATTGGATAGCAAGATCTCATATTAGGAGTGCTAACTGGCAAAGAATAAAATATCTTGCCCCTCCCTGTTTACATACTACATCACTGTGGTATTGTTTGTAAATACCTTGAGAGGTTCTGGCGAGAAAAGAGGATGAAAAGCCTCAAGTGTTAGCAGAAGGGCTCTCATCTCTGACACTGATGTGCTCTTTCTGTTGATGAAGGGACCACAGTCCCTGCACGTTTAGGGAGCCAAATGCTGCTCCCCATCCCACATCTGAAGCATCTGTTAATGAACAGCTCCTGAGAGGGAAAAGTAGGATGAAGAGGGTGTCCTGGATTTAGACACAGCTGCTGGATCCACCAGTGAAGTTCCTTCCTGAGACAAGGTAGAAGAGGAACTACAAATTCTAGGAGATGCTTATGCTGAAGCCAAACTAACTTCAGAAACCACTGAAACTTTCTCATATGGAGCTTGGCCAGAGGGAGCATAATAATGGTGGATGCCATGAACCCCATTGCTCTCACAAAGTCCCTGGTTGTTAAAAAGAGGCCATAGAAAGAATAGTTTAAAAGATGGAAATGAGAGTCAAGGTCTTGGGAGGAGGCAGGGACACCAATATAGGCACAATATGTATCATGGACCCCATAAAAACGTGGTCTTAAGGAGGAGTCAGAAAAGACTTTTTGAAATTTATTGTGAACCCCAGGCCTTGCAGAAGAGAAATGGCAAAGTGAAGATTTTGCAACAGAATCTCTGAAGAGGATGCCTGAAATAGAAGGTTATCCAAGTATGGAAACACTTGGATCCCCCAAATCCTGCAAAAAGCACTCACAGAAGCAATGCATTTGGTGAATACCTCTGGGGCAGCAAAAAGGCCAAAGGGCAAAGCAAAGAACTGAAAATGCCAGGGAGCAACAGAGAAATGTAAAAATTTCCTGACAATGGGATGGGTCAGGATATGGAGATAAGCATCCTTGAAATCCAGACATACCATATAAGCCTGAGGAAGCAAAAGAGGGAACAAATTCTGAAGGGACAACATTCAAAAGGAGGCACCTTCAGAAAAGTGTTTAGATGAGAAAGGTCTAGAATTGGTCTCAAAGTACCCTCTTTTATGGGTACTAGTAACATCCTGGAGTAAAATCCCCTCCCTCTTTGGGACACAGCCACCTCATGAATAGCACCTCAAGTCAAAAGGTCCAGAAGCACCTCTGGAAAGAAGGAGAGTTCTTACTGAGGGGGCTGAGGAATACCCATAAAAGGGGGAAGGGATTTCCAAACCATGAAATAACCCTGGGGAATAATGGGCAGGACCCAGGCATCCTGAATAATCTGTAGCCAAAGAGGGAGGGTGAGAGAGAGAGGGGGGTGGCTGGGAAGAACAGGATAGTCAGACAGCACCTGGTTTATCTGGAAAAGGAGACTTCTGAGGCACTGAAGTCTAAGTAGCCTTAGCAGGAGGAGCCTGTTTGCCACCCTTTTTATCCTTAGGAGGAGGGCAAGATTACCTGTGAATAAAGGCTGGTTTATTGGGGTAGTTTCTCTGAAATTTAGGCATAGGAGAAACAAACATGTTTATGTTTCTATAAAGCCTCACCCTTATCCTGAAGAAACTTAAACACAGCAGCAGCAGCTTCACGAAACAAGTGTTTATTATCAAGATGGGCATCCAACAGCTTAACCTTAATATCAGGCAGAGGTTGAAGTCAAGAATATCTCCTCATCACTGACCCAAGAGCAGCAGCCCTAGAAACATCTGCTGCATCATAACTACACTTTAAGGAATGATGAGCCACCTGGGAGGAAGTCCCTAACAGGGAAAGAGCAGATGTTTTAACCTCAGAGTCTGGGAAATCAGAAGTAACCTGACATGCCTGGGATAGAAGAACCAACAAATACCTGAACATATGGGTCCGATAGTTGAAAGCCTTAAAAGCCAACATAGCAGAGGTGTAAAGCTTCTTACCTAGTCTTTCCACGGTCCTGCTATCTTTATCAGAGGGCAGTAGCTTGGGAGAAGAAAGCACTTGAGAGGGCATGTCAGAAGCTATAGACACCACTGAGGGGTCAGCAGGACACTTGTACAAAAAAGTACAGTTTTGTACCTACCATAAATGTAGATGTTCGAGGATTCCATTGCTGCAGTCCTTACTATTGGGTATAGTCCGCGTCCAGTCGGCCCGAATACCAGAGTATAAGGCTGACGTCGGTCAGGGCGCATTAGACTGACGTCAGTACGTCAGGGTACTAATGCGCATGACCGACATCATATCCTCAGTCTTTTCTTGCCCCAGATGTCAGAAGACCCTAAAAAGACAAGTCCCAAAATACCTGCACCAAAAACATGTACAATATATACAAGAATATATACAAAAATATAAACATGTAAACTCACCTACACAACCACCCCTAAACACAGAGGGGAAGGAGGGAGGGTATTGGACTGCAGCAATGGAATCCTCGAACATCTACATTTATGGTAGGTACAAAACTGTACTATGTTCTTCGTTTCCATTGCTGCAGTCCTTACTATTGGGTAGAATCCCAAAGCAGAGGTAAGGGAGGCTGGCAAATCATAAAGAAGTAGGAGCTGACAACATGCCTTGCAAAACAGCTGTGGCAAAACCAGCCCTAGACTTAGAGTAGATAGGAAGGTGATAATGCTTAGAGAAAGTATGCACTGAACTCCAAGTAGCTGCTTCCAAAATATCCTTAGTTGTCACCCCACTTAGCAATGCTGTTGAAGTGGCAGTAGCCCTAGTGGAATGAGGCCTAATCCCAGCTGGAATCTCCTTGCCATGATGGGAATAACAAAATGCAATGCAAAAGCCAATCCACCTAGAAATAGTTTGTTTTGACACAGGCTTGCCCTGTGAACTCAAAGCAAAAGAAACAAACAACTGCTGAGACTGCCTAAAATCCTTAGTCCTGCTTAAATAATAACGCAATTGCCTGTGTACATCTAAAGTGTGCAAAATCTTTTCCCCTTTATTTTGAGGGTCTGCATAAAACGTAGGCAAATGAATAGTTTGGTTTAAAGCCACACTAGAAACCACCTTAGGCATAAAGGAAGGATTAGTACGTAATGATACCCTATCCTTATGGAAAATCAAAAGGGCTCTACTGCCATAAGGGCCTGCAACTCAGACACCCTTCTTGCAGAAGTAATAGCCAACAGAAAAGCAGTCTTCCATGACAAGTATTTCAATTCAGCAGTAGCTGCAGGCTCAAAAGGTTGTAGAGTAAGTTTTTCCAACACAAAATTGAGATCCCAAGCAGGAGTAGGAGCTCTACGTGCGGGTCTTATATTCTTTGCCCCTCTAAGAAACTGCTTGAACAAAGGATGCGAAAACAAAGGTGGGTCACAATCATAGTGAGCTGAAATTGCTGCAGCATGAATCTTAATGGAAGAGAAGGACAAACCTTTGTCCAATAACTCAGTAAGATATTGAAGAGCCACACTCAAATTAGGCTCAGAAATCTCCAAATTCTTTGCTGTACTCCAAAATAAAAATCTCTTCCATTTTTCTGCGTACACTCTCCTTGTACTAGGTCTTCTAGCTTCCATAATCACATTTAAAACTTGTTGAGGAAGTTGAGACCTGCTGTGTTTCAACACAGAATATGCCAGGCTGTTAGATGAAGAGAGTGAAGCTTGACATTGAGCAGATGACCGTCCTTCTGAGATAACAGATGAGGAATCAGAGGTAAAGGCCATGGAGGCTTCTTTATCAGACTCCGTAGTAGTGGGTACCAGTGTTGCCGAGGCCAATCTGGAGCTATCAAAATCATCCTTGGCCTGTCTTGTCTGACCTTTAATAGTACCTTTGGAAGAAGAGGCAGAGGTGGAAAGGCATACACATGAAGGTTTTTCCAACTGAAAGACAGAGCATCCACTTTCCAAGCTGTGTGATGAAACCCCTTTGTGCAATACTTTGGCAGCTGGTGGTTTAGTGGAGAAGCGAACAGATCTATGTCTGGAGTTCCCCATGACACTGTCAATTTCTGAAATACATGAAGATCCAGTTTCCACTCGTGGGGATCCATGATTTGCCTGCTTAACACATCTGCTAAGGAGTTCTGTGCTCCTGGCAGAAACCTTGCCTGAAGAGTTAGTTGCAAGCTTAGCGCAGTCTCCCATAAAATCATTGCTTGCCTGCATAGAGGATAAGAATGTGTTCCCCTTGCTTGTTGATGTACCACATGACAGTTGTGTTGTCTGTTAGAATCAACACCTGCCCTGGAAGAAGTAACTCCTTGAAAGCCATTAATGCAAACTGGACTGCTAACATCTCCTTCATGTTGATATGTAGATGCTGTAGTCTGGCAGGCCACTTGTCTTGTATCCACTTTCCATTTAGATGAGCTCCCCAAGCAATGTCCGAGGCATCTGTCGTTAAAATCTGACTTGCCTCTGGCCGGGTCACAGAGAGTCCCTTGTTTAGGTGACATTCCTGAGCCCACCACAAGAATTCTTTTGAAGGCAAGGTATTATTTGAATGACAGTGTCCAAATCCTGGCAGTGCTGTGTCCATACATTTTGAGATACCATTGTAGCTTCCTCATATGCAGTTTGGCATTGGGAAGCACCAGAATACAAGATGCCATGAACCCTAATGCTTGAAGGACTGTCCTTGCAGTCAGCACGGACTGATGAGATAGTTGATGGAAGTAAAGTGACAGACTCTTTTGTTTGTCCGGGGTTAAAAGGCCATCTGGGCTGCTGTATTCAGTCTCACACCCAGAAAGCACATGTCTTGAGAGGGTACTAGACTGGACTTTATTTCGTTCACAGAATACCCTAGGCATCTTAGCACTGCTATAACATATTCCAGATGCTGTAGAAGGTCTTCCTTTTCTTGAGCCAGAATCAGGCAGTCGTCCAAGTAAGGATAGATTTGAATTCCTTGAAGCCTGAAGTAAGCTATCACTGGAGCCAGAACCTTTGTGAATACTCTGGGCGCAGTGGATAAGCCAAAGGGCAATGCAGAGAACTGATAATGAGAATTTCCAGCTCGAAACTGCAGATACTTCCTGCAACTTAGCCTTATAGGCACATGAAGGTAAGCTTCCTTGAGATCTAAAGTTACCATCCAGTGATCTTTGCCCAGCAGAGGTAAAAGCTGTTGTAACGTCAACATCTTGAACTTGGGAATGTCCAGAAAAGTGTTGAGGAGAGATAAATCCAAAATTGGTCTCCACGTGTTCCCCTTCTTTGGTACTAGGAACAGGCGAGAATAAAATCCTAGGCCCCTTTCTGATACAGGGACTGGCTGAATGGCCCCCATCTGGAGTAACTGAGAAACTTGCTTGTGAGCCTCCTTTCTTTGTGGAGGAGGAACGTCTGGCATGCCTTTGAAAGGGGCATTGTATGGAAATAAAATCTGTAACCGTGGTGAATGATATCCAACACCCATTTGTCTTGAGTAATTAAATCCCAATTTTCTTTGAAAAGAGACAGTCTTCCTCCCAAAGGAGCTGCCAGACGAGAATCTACTGGCAGCTGAAAAGACAGGTCATTGGGTCTGTTTACGAAAGGACTGACCCCTGCCCTCACCAGAAGTCTGAGCAGGTGAACTCCCTGTTCTAGGCCTAAAAGAACCTTGAGCCCTGCCCCTACCACGTCTAGACCTACCCCTAGACTGGGAATCATAAGCAGGATATGTCCACCCCTTAGCAGGCCAATTTCTACTAAACTTGGTGGCTGCACCTGCAAAAATCTTTAACAGTTTGCATAGACTTAGCTTTGTCCTCCATTTTCTTTAAAACTGCTTCCACAGGCGATCCAAACAACACATCAGACTGTAAAGGAGCATCCAAAATCCTTGTCTTAACATGCTCAGCTAAATTCTGATCCTTCAACCAGGCATGCCTGCGAAGAACAGAACTAGTAGCAGCCACCCTCGAGGAGGCCTGTACAGCATCAAAACCACATTGCAAAGAATGCTTACCCACTTGCTCAGACACATGAACCAAGTCCAGCAACTCTTTACACTCAATACCTTCCGCCAAAGCATCCACCTTAGATTTTAATTGTGAAAGGAGATAATTCTGATATTTTAGCATGTGAAACTGACAATTCAACGCTCTCATGGCTAGAGTGGAAGAAGTATACACTTTCTTTCCCCACCTATCCAAGGCCCTTGCCTCTTTATCAGAGGGAACAGGATTTTTAACCACAGAAGCCTTAACACCTTTAGGCCCTTGAGAAATAGTTTCTGGGTCCGCCCTAGGACTCTTAAACAAATACTTATGAGCTTCGGGCACCCTATAATACCTATCAGGCTTAACAGGAGCAGGAGGCAAAGAGTCAGGATTCAGGGAAGCCTCTGCAAAAACATCTTCCACCACATTCAACACAGGAGGAATAGCTAAGGGCCTATGCTGGGGTAAAAACAAGAATTCCCAAGCCTTTTCCTGGAATCAGAGTAATCCTGGCCTTCCCATTTAAAGTGCTCCCTCATGGAATGCAGAGTCTCTGAAAATGAGAAATCCTCAGGAGGAGAAGCTGTAGGAGTGGAATCATCCACATCAGAATCAGAATAAGTAGGATACTCCTGCAAGTCTTCCGCAGAAGACTCTGAAGCCTCTGAACACTGTTCAAAACTATCAAACTCCGGTTCCACCCTAGGCCTCTTATCAGGCGGGGGCATAGAACCTCTAATCATAGTAATCAAATCTTCTGCCATTTTAAGCATATGTTTCTTAGGTACAGAACCCGAAATGCTAGGAGAAGCCCCCACTGAAGCTGAACTAGGCCTACCTCTCAAAGAAGTTTTGGCAACAGAAGGAGAGGCTCTAACTACCTTGGGAAGAGAGGGAAGAACAGTTACCTGAGAAGCCCCCTCAGCCTGGCCTACCTCCTGAGAAGGCACATCCTGTAACAGTAAAGTTTCTGCCTGAGACTCCATGGAAACTCCTGGCAAAACCTCTGGCTCCACTGAGCCTTCTAAAGAACCGACGTCCGGGACTGCCGGTTCATCAACCCTAGGCTTCACTGTTTTGTCCTTGCGCTTTCTGGACGAAGCGGGCGTCGGAGCATCCGACGGCATTTTATAATTGCAACGCTTCCCAAACACTAACCTGGCACAGTCTAACCTCCTCTTAATAGTGCGTTTGTTAAACCTAGCACAAGAGCGGCAACCAACAACGTCGTGCTCAGGCCCTAAACAAGGTATACACAAGGTATGGTAATCCCTATGAGGTATCTGTTTCCCACAAGAAATACAGTTATTCACTTTTTCTGACATCCGGTAAAATACTGAGGCAAGAAAAAACCAAAATGTTCCCCAACGGGGTACTTAGCCAACTCTGTTTCGGTCTGAAACTCCGGTTTCGGAAATATTTCAGAACGCCAACCTGCACTCGCAAAACTGCTTCTGCATCGGACCATGCGGCAAAAAAGACTGAGGATATGACGTCGGTCATGCGCATTAGTACCCTGACGTACTGACGTCAGTCTAATGCGCCCTGACCGACGTCAGCCTTATACTCTGGTATTCGGGCCGACTGGACGCGGACTATACCCAATAGTAAGGACTGCAGCAATGGAAAACGAAGAACATCTGTACATTCCTCAGGCACCCTATAGAATCCATCAGGTTTCTTGGTAACAGGGGGCTGAGAGTCTGGAAAATGCATCCAACAAGGTAGCCAAAAAATAAGGAACAGCAGAAGGTTTAGGAGAATCCATCTGCAGAAACTCACAATATCTTATGTACCTCGAAACCCAAGCAGAATCCCATTAAAAGAACTCTATCATCCTGGAGATTGTGTCACTAAAAGAAATCTCTTCAAAGGAAGAATCAGGACTGAAAGATTCCTCTTCCTCTGATCCATAGTCCAAAGGAGAGGGAATCTAAAAAGAGTAAGCATGGGGTTCCTCATCCAAATCCAGCTCCTCCTCAGAGGAATCCTGTTCCCTGGGTCTTTTTAGGGGAGTAGAGGACCAAGAGAGGGCTGAAACAAACTCCCTAAGAAGGTATTCAATACCATCAAAGCACTAAACAAGCCCTGAGTGAAGGCCTGCCATTAACTTTGTGGATCCTTAGGAGCAGGAGTAATAGGTTTAGTCTTTTGCTTTTTCTTCATTGGGACATCTGCCTTATAAAATTTGGCAGGCTCTGACCTAGAACAGCATTAAATACTGGTACTAGGGACTTCTCTAACTAAAATTTGAGGAACATCCCTAGGCTCCTCAGATAAGCCGCCGTGGTTCCCCCTGAATATCCAAAACAAATGTCTGCAATACCTCCCTCCCTCAGACATGCTTAAAGTTGGATCCTCACTGGCCTCCAACCCAGTCGGGACAGAGGAATCCAATGATAAAGCTGGGTGAACCTCTGGGCATTCACTCAACTCAGGAGAGATGTCCAGCAGAGGATGAACAGCAGAAGATTCTGGCCTAGGCTTCTTGGCTTTCTTCTACACTGATGGCCGTCTCTCAGAGAGGAAAGTTCTCTTCCATCGTCTCTTTTGCCGGAAGCTCAAGACTCTTGGCTTTCAAGATAGTGAACCAAAGAAAAAAAGTCTACTATGAAGGGTTTTAGGTGCAAAGGCCTGACAGACGGAACAGGATGTATGGTCATGCGAGGCACCAAGACAAAAAAAAAAGAAGTTATGTACTTACCATAAAGTTCCATCTGTGTTGTCCATTTTTATTTTTTCTCGATGTATGGGTTCAAATCAGACTCAGCCATTATTCGAGCTCATGGCGACCAACAAACTCTCAAACTCCTTCCCTACCCATAATGCACCACCCCTAACATCCTTCATATCTTGTTTGCAGCTCAAAATGAGGACCATAAAGAATTATCAAAATTAGAGTTCAACACTTGGGACATGTGGTACCCCAAGAATTTCATTCCTCTAGAATTCACTTGTGATAAATGGAGTGGGATGGAAGGCGGGGGAGTTGAGGAACAATGAAAATGGACAACACAGATGGAACATTATGTGCATAACTTCTTTATCTGATATTGTCAATTTACATTCTTCCTCAATGTATGGGACACAGTCCCAACTATCTAAATTCCTGGGTGGATTTTAATGAAGGGTAAGTACAGTTGAGGCAAAGGTTTCTCTTTCTCTCGAGACCGGCTCCAATTTATAATGAATGATAAAGGTATTAGGATTTGGCCAAGTAGTTTTCCCATAGCTAGACTCCATACATAGTCTATACTGGAATATAATTGAAGTGATCATAGGTGTAGTTGAAAGAGCCTGCATTGGTTTGTCAAGGGGAGATTCAATTTAGAGGAGACAAACAAAATATAATCCGTCAACCGCTTGGTTATAATTACATTTGTGACCAATTTGCCCATTTTGTGATGTGTCAAGGAAGACAGGAATTGATCTGTCTTCCTAAGTTATTAGATCTGTGCAGGTAGAAATGCATAAGCACAGCATATCCTCTCCTTTATTTGGAAAGTCTGGGAAAAATAATGGCAGGCTAATTTGGTTGGTTAATGCTGGATTCTGACACTGCCCTCAGTAGGGAGGAAGCATTGGTATGCAAAGTGTCCCTGTCCATGTGGAAAAACAAGATGGAGACTTAGAATATAATGCTTAAAGTTCTGACTTTGTCCAACGGAAGTAAATGCAACTAAAAGGATACTGCTCCAGGTAAAGAATTTTAGATTACATTTGGTTGTAGATTGAAAAGACGGTGGTTAAAGATCTCTGTACCAACTGTGCATCTCATGGTGGTATGGGATCTTTGACGAAAACCATTAAAAATGCTTTGCAAAGTTTAGAGGAAGCCAGAAAAGAATTATAAAAATCTACACAGAAATTCAAGAAAGGTTGTGAGTAGAAATTAGACGTTACATAAACTAGCACCCTCTAGAAATAAACTGGCTAGAAATTCAAGGCAGAATGTATCGGAGTTGGGAAAGGTTCTACCTGACACTGCTCTACTCAACAAAGAAATAATCCTCTCCATAAGTTTCTGTAGAGATTCCTCATATAGAGTTGTTATGGGAAGGTAAAAGAATGAAACAGACAGGTGAAAAATAAAACACAGGTTGCCTGGCTATCAATATAATGAGAAAAAAAACATGCAGCCAGTTTTAGGCTAGAGATTTGTGGATGAATCATGTCTGTCAGGTGAGAGAGTAGTTCTGTAGACAGATCTAAAATCTATGGTGAGTACAGAAACAGAAGTCAGTAAGGTAAAATGAGGATGGCTTGTTCTTCAATGTGGTTGCTTTCTGGAGTAATCTTTATTAAGATGTCACGTTTTATATTCTTTCACCTTGTTGCTGTTATACAGGTTTAGTTTGCATAAACTGTTTCTTCCATTTAAATATGCAATTTCATTTGCCTGAAGTCTGCACACCTGGGCACAAAATGAAAAATCATCCTTATGGTAAGTGAATGAACAAACAAATAAACAAACAAACAAACCATGCCAGTCACTTTACTGCTGAGACACAAGCCATGAGAAAGTAAGATGGACCTACTCAAGCTGACAACTATCGCATTGAACTTCCTTGAAAAATGGGCGACAATTATAAAGCAGTTGGAAGAAAATAGCCCCCTTGCCACACCTTCAATATGTGTAAGTTGGCCTCCTCGGGGGACCAAATGCCCTGGACTGTATTCCCCAGCAACTGTCCACTCCATCCAATCTGGGAGGCATCCATGGTCACTGTGGCCTTTGGCAAAGAAAGAAGAAATGACGGGCTAGGACAGTTGTTTTGAATGCATCCATTGGAAGGATAACCTTTGCCTGAGTTATTGTCTTTACTGACAGTGGTTGAGAGAGAGTTCATCAGTGTGTTTGTGGCATCTATTCTTGGTAAGGAAGGCGGACTATTGCCGCCGACATTGACCCCAGAACTTGCGGAATCACTTTTGCTAATATTTTAGTACTACCAATTATTTTTTGAGCTATTGTTTGTACTCTGCAAAGAGGTAAAGATGCTAGGATAGGCACTGTGTTGAAAAATTGTTTATATAAACTATAACATGTAGGTCGGTTAGCATTGTGACTTGTCATTATTAATGGATATCCCAAATTGTGGATAAGCCTACTGCACTTGATTTCAAATCTGTGCCAGTAAAAACTTGGTCGAGTGGTAATGAGCCCATTGTCCCAAAATGGAAATGTGCAGGATCCTTGCAAAGTTAAGTGAAATGCCAGTACTGCAATAACACTCCAGGGGCTGTGGCTAGGCCAAAAGGCTGGACTCTGAACTGGTAATGACTGTCTCCCAGCCTAAAGTGCAACTACTTCCTGGATCATCTATTCATTGTATGTGAGAGTACTAATCCTGAAGGTCAATCGATCTCATCCAGATGTCCTGCTCAGAAGAGGGAAATTGGACTCATCCAAGACTAATTACGACTTAGTGTGCCGAACAGAATTGTTCAATACACCGAGACTTAAAACTGATCATGAGTATCCTATTTTACTTAGGCAATTATGAATTCTATTGGTCTACAGAGAACTTTTGGATGACACTAAGCTACATCTTGAGTAACGAGGTGGAAGGGAAAAAGGGAATGATATAATCTCCACAAATGATTCTCTGCAAGGAAGCGTCCTTCATTATAATTAGCCATGCTTCCTGGTGTAGAAAAAAGAGATTCCTGGCTGTCTTCAGAGGAGAGCAATGAGGTCACCTTTTCAGGTGCGCTGGCAGGGTCTAACACGAGAAGCATCTCTAGACCCTCAGAATTGGGAGAGTGCTCTGCCACTGAGGCATTTTCAGCTATTATCACTTCTTCCTGTGCCTTAGAGTAAACTATTTTCAGCTATTATCATGTCTTACTGTGCCTTGGGGTAAACTATCTTTGCATGTATCCTGTAAGGGACCCCTAGATCTCCCTATTTATTACTGGGGAAAAATGTTGAGGGGACGGAAAAAGAGGCTCCCATGGCAGATAAGGTCTTTACGTCCTCACCTATGGGGCCAAACCAAAGAGAACTGTCAAAGGTAACACTGCTGAAAGATGACTTGAAAGACAGCACAAAATCACTGAGGTTCATCTAGGTAGGTAGGTCTGATGGAAATGACTAAACTTACATCCCTAGAGATGCCTTCTGTAGTATGCAAGATAAATCTAATGGATGAATAGGAAATTGTCTCTTGGGTAGTCAAGAGACTACTGAAGATGAGCATCAGCAATTTTCATTCTAGAAAGCGATTAGATAGTCCTTTAATCAAATCCATTTGTAGCCTCTTAAAAGATACCTTAGGATTGAACAGCTGTGTAGGTGGTACAAGTGGGTAGGATCCAAAAACAGGCCCAGAGTACAATGTAAGAAAAAAAGTGACATAACTGGGGAAAAACTACTGCCTGTTACTTAGAACTGGAGCTTTCAAGGAAGGAAGGTAAAAGGTCGGGAGTGAACCAAAAAAACTCTTAGATCTGGTGTTCCAGACCCACTCAGATCCAAGGGTATCGGAAAAATGGTCAGGTATATCTAAACAGTGAATGAGACTACCTTTCTTTTATCCAGTTCCATACCTCTTTGGGGGATACCACTTGCCAGGTAAGAAAAAGGAGGACAAATTAGAATTAGCAGATGAACTCACAAATCCATAAGAGGGCAGAATTGATAAGATCCCCATCTGGATTTGAGCTGCAGAAAATTTCACATCATTTTATCCATATCCTGAAAAAAAGTTGAGTAGGAAAGGAAAATTGGAAGGAAAAGAAGCAATCACCGCAGGAGCCGAGCCCTTCAGATCACAGTAGGATTTAGTATCTGAAGGAGGTTCTAAGGTTTTTGCATCCCAGGAGTTTGGATGCAAAATCTTTCAAATTCTGTGGAATAAAATTTGTCTGTCAGATCTGAAGGTTTAGGAACCAATGAAGAAGTAACAGCAAAACTATTAGATCTGAAGAGGACTTGAGGCCCAAAGAAGCACTAGGGCTTTGGATTTAAAGTCTTTCTAGTTTTTTTCTGGAGTTAAAATTCCTCTGTCAGACCCAAAGGCCTAGAATGTGAATGAGGTTCTAAAGGCTTAGGATCAGAAGAGCTTGGATCTGAAATCTTTCAAGTTCTCTGGAATAAGACTTGTGTCTGTTAGATCCAAAGACTTAGGATCTGATGTAGAAGTAACAACCAAACCCTGTCGGAGCCAAGGAAAAATTAGGATCCAAAGAGAACGCTAGGGGCTTTGGATTTGAAAAACTACCTAGTTTCTCTGGAGTCAAACATTTGTCTGTCAGATCCAAAAGTTTAGTATCTGAAGGACACTGAAAATGCATTGGATCCAGAGAGCTTGGATCCAAAATCATTCTAGGTCTCTGTAATAAGACTTGAGATCTAATGCAGAAGTAACAGCAGACTTGTCGGATATGAGGAGAACTTAGGATCCAAAAAGAGCCCTAGGGAACTTTGTCCAGCAATGGTCTTGGAAAAAAGAAGATAGCAGTAAAGCCTTAAACATCATCTTATTCTTTCCTACCCCTAGAAACTCGCAATAAAAACTGTAGGTCTAAACAATATAAAACAAGATTGTAGCAATGGAATTTTAAAGAACTACAATAAATCTTGTACAGTAAAATACCAGTTATCCGGGACTCAGGCAATCGCAAAGCGGACCCTCTTCTGTTCAATGAGGAACAGCAGGCTGGATTGGCTCATATGCTAGTATACGAGCCAATCAAAAATCACAAAGCATATCTCAAGCAACCGGAAAGTACAGTTGTGTACACGTACCATAAATGTAGATGTTCGAGTGTATTCACTGTTGCAGTCATCACACTTGGGTTATCCCTGCCAGGGTAGCCCTTGGTCGGCCCAAATACCAGAGACTTCGTATTTCTGCATCAGTTGCTGTCGCTGGAGGACTGACGTCACGTCGTCAGTAGTATAAAGTAAGGCAACCATTGCTATTACATCAGTTTTTCTTGCACTAACCTGTCAGGAGCCCCCAAAGTAGGAGGCCAGGTTCTGGTGGAAGAACTCCACCAGTGGAAAATTAATACCAATGTGTCCCTTGTAAGGAAAGGAGAACCACAAGGAAGAATGGTAACAGAAGAAGAAAGAGAAAAAAGGGGGATGGATGGCGGGAGGGAAACCAGGACTGCAATAGTGAATACACTCAAACATCGACATTTATGGTAAGTGTACACAACTGTACTATGTTCTTTGTGTTTCACTGTTGCAGTCATTACATTTGGGTAGATTCCCAAAGCTGAGGAAATGGGTGGAGACAGTCAAGAAAGCTTGGGGCTGGCTAGGATGCCCTGCAAGACTACAGAGGCAAATCCTGCCTTGGATTTGGAGAAGAGAGGCAGATGGTAATGCTTGGTAAAAGTGTGAACAGATGTCCAGGTGGCAGCCTCCAGGATGTCCCTGGTGGGGACTCCTCTGAGGAAAGCTCCAGAGGTGTAGGCTGCTCTGTTGGAGTCTGTCCTGACCCCCTTGGGGAGAGGCTTACCATGCTCTTTGTAGCAGAAATGGATGCAGTCTGCTATCCATTTGGAAATGGTTTGCTTGGAGATGGCTTTGCCTTCTGCCCCTGTAGCAACCAGCAATTGATCAGAATTTCTGAAGGATTTAGTCCTGTCCAGATAGTACCTGAGCTGTCTGTGCACATCTAGAGAGTGAAGAATCCTTTCCCCTTGTTCTGGGAGTTAGGAAAGAAGGTGGGCAAATTAATGGATTGGTTGAGAGCCATACTGGACACCACCTTGGGTATGAATGATGGGTTAGTTCTGAGGGATACCCGGACTGCATGGAAGATGATGAAGGGTTCCACAGCCATGAGTGCTTGCAGCTCAGAGACTCTTCTGGCGGAAATGATGGCCAGAAGGAATGTTGTCTTCCAAGAGAGAAGTTTTAGCTCTGCAGAAGAAGCTGGTTCGAAAGGAGGCAGGGTGAGCTTTTCCAAGACAAAGTTAAGGTACCAAGCTGGTGCCCTTCTGGGGGGCCTCTTGTTGCTAGCCCCTCTGAGGAAATGTTTGATCAAAGGGTGTGAGAAGAGGGGCTGCTCAGTGGGAAATGAGCAGAAATAACAGAGGCCTGAATTTTTATGGAGGAGAAAGAGAGACCACTGTGTAGTAGATCATCTAAGTAATCCAGGATGAGAGGGGATGGTGAGCTGTGCCGTATTGGCCCCCTTAGTCTGGATCCAGGTGCAAAACCTTTTCCATTTATCTGCATTAGACTTTCTGGTGCTAGAGCATCTGGCCTCACAGATAACATCCAGAACCTGTTTACTGAGGATGGCAGACTGGTTCGGGGTTAGGGAATAAGCTAAGCTGCCAAATTGAGTGTCTGCAATTGGGGATGCATGAATTTCCCTTCCCTCTGGGTCAGGAGGGTTGGAATCTGAGGAAGATGCCATGGGAGCAGCTGGGACAGGCTGCGCAGCAAGGGGTACTAGTGCTGTCAGGGCCAGTCTGGAGCTATAAGAATGGTCCTTGGCTTTTCCTCCCTTATTTTGAGCAGCACCCTGGGGATGAGAGGTAGGGGAGGAAAGGCACAGACCAAGAGGTTGTCCCAGGGGAAGGACAGGGCATCCACTTTCCAAGCCATGCAGTGATGCTCCCTGGTGTGGATGGTTGGTGTGGGAGGCAAAGAGGTCGACCTCCGGGGGTTCCCCATTTCTGATTTATTAGGGTGAAGGTACTTCTATTGCGCTGCCACTTGTGTGGGTCAAAAAGGTTTCTGCTTAATTGGTCTGCCAGGGAGTTGGGAGGGCCTGGTAGGTATTGTGCTAACAGGTGTAGCTGCATGGAAGACGCTAAGAGCCAAAGGGTCATGGCCAGCCTGCATAGAGGGTAGGAATGAGTCCCTCCCTACTTGTTGATGTACCACATCACAGTGGTGTTGTCCGTTTTTGATCAGGAGAACCCCTGGAGAGAGAAGTAGTTTGAAAGCTATCAAGGTGTGCTGCACAGCCATCATCTCTTTTTGACTGATGTGCAGGGGGAATTGCTGTGGGCTCCATTGGTCCTGTATACACCTGCCGTCCAGGTGTGCACCCCAAGTGTAGTCTGATACGTCTGTGGTGAGGGTCTGGGTGGCAGGGGGGAGGGGCAAAGGGAAGAGTATGGACACCAAAGGCTCATTAGGTATCACTGAAGTTTCCTCATATGCAGTCTGGCATATGGAATGAGTAGTATGCAAGATGCCACGAACCCCAGAGCTTGCAGGATTTTCCTTATAGAAAGCTGGGGCCTGGTGGCCAGTTGAGAGAAGAAGGCTGTCAGGAAAATGTGTTTCTCTGGTGTAAGGTATGCCATCTGGGATGCTGTGTCCAGACTTGCTCCTAGGAAGATTATCCTTTGGGTGGGCACCTGTTTTAATTTCTTGTTGTTGATTGTGTACTCTAGAGAGGTTAGAAGGGTCTTTAACAAAGGCCAGGTGCTTGAGCAGCTTTTCCTGGCTGTCTGCCTGAATAAGGCTATCGTCTAAGTAGGGGTAAATTTGAATATTTCTTTGTCTGCAAAAGGCAATGGCTGGAGCTAAACATTTTGTGAAAACTCTTGGAGCAGTTGATAAGCCAAAGGGAAGCACAGAGAACTGAAAATGTTGATATCCTGCCCTGAAGCAGAGATATTTCCTGCATGATTCCCTGATAGGAATGTGGAGGTAGGCCTCTTTTAGATCTAGGATGGCTAGCCAAGCGTCCTTGGAGAGCATGAGTAGCAGCTGCTGGAGGGTGACGATTTTGAATTTTGGTATCACCAGGAAGGTGTTTAGAATGGATAGATAGAGGATGGGGCACCAGGTGCCCTCTTTTCTGGGTACCAGAAAAAGTCTTGAGTAGAAGCCTTGGCCTATCTGGTCTGCAGGAACATTCTACTGCCCTCAAAGAGGGGGGGGGGGTGGATTTGCTTTTGAGCCTCTGCCCACTGATTTGGTGGTAGTTCTGGGAACCCTTTTGGGGTTGGAAGGGTGTGGAAGTAGAATCTGTAACTATGAGACACAATTGTTGAGAACCCACTGGTCCTTGGTAATGGTGGCTCTGGTGCTTGAGTGAAAGGAAAGTTTTCCTCCTAGGGGTAAGCGAATGTGGGCAGAAGGGAGGTTGGGAGGAGGTGAGTCATTGTGTGTTCTTACCATAAGGGGGTGGCTTAGAACTCCCTGGTTTTGAAGTGGAGGTAGTCCACTGCTTAGATCTCTGCATTCTCTGGGGCTGCTGTCTTGGGGGGGGGGGGGTCTGTTTCCACGAGGCCTGGGCTAGGCTTGTCTACTCGGAGTAAGAAAGGACCAGTGCTTGGAGCGACAATGCCTGCTGAACCTAGGGGGATGGACCTGTAAGAAATCTTTAACTGTTTGCATAAATTTTGCTTTTTCTTCCATCTTTTTTAAGACCTTTTCTGCCTTAGTGCCACATAAGCTATCTTTGTGTAAGGGGGCATCCAACAATTTAGATTTGACATGGTCTGGCAGGGGTTGTTCCTTAAGCCATGCATGTATTCTAATGACAGATCCAGTGACTGCTGCCCTGCAAGAAGCTTCTAGGGCGACAAAACCACAGTGCAAATTGTGTTTAGTTACTTGACTTGCAGAATGCATTAAGTCTTGTAAATCTTTAGATTCTGCCCAATCAAGAAAGGAAGACATTTTTTGTTTAAGGAGTTCCAAGGTATGGTGCTGATATTTAAGCATATGGAACTGACAATTTAGTGCCCTAGTGATAAGCAAGAGTAGCGGAGGTGTATACTTTTTTACCCCATATGTCCAATGCTCTGGAATCCCTGTCTGAGGGAGTGGGATTCTTAGCAGAGGTTGCTCTTATCCCTTTTGGCCCTTGAGAAATGATCGCAGGGTCGGCCATTGGATTTTTAAAAAGATTTTTGTGTGAGTAAGGGACTCTTTAGTACCCATCTGGTTTTCTGGGAGCAGGAGGTAGGGCATCAGGAGTCAAGCTGGATTCAAGGAAAACATCATCCACCACATCCAGGACTGGGGGGATGGCCAAGGATCTGTGCTGTGGAAGATCTAGGAATTCCCCGAGTCTCTTTTTAGACTGAGGGTAGTCCTGACTCACCTATTGTAAATGCTCCCTTAAGATATGCAGGGCTTCCCCAAAGGAAAAATCTTCTGGGGGAGAGGCTGAAGGAATGGAATCCTCTGCATCAGAATCCTCATAAGTGGAGATGGGTTGCATGTCTTCATAGTCAGTTGCATCAGATTCATCTGACTCTTGTTCAAACAAAATTACTGGGGACAGATCTCCTTTCCTTTTTAAGAGGCTGGCTTGGCTCCCCTGATCAGCATGAAAAGATTTTCTGCCATTTTAAGCATTTGAGACTGAGGCAAGGAAGCATGTGTCTGAGAGTGAGTAGTCAGCTTCTTAGGTGTGGTTCAAACCCTGGACCTAAGGAACTCTGCTGTTTTTGAAAGAATAGTAGTCGCAAAAGAAGACATCGGTTTGTGTTGAGATTCGGTGGTGGGAAGGATTTGCTCAGAATCTGCTGCCTGCTCAGTGGCTCTGGACCCATCCAAGGTAGAGACGACCGCGGGATCCTTAGACGAAGAAGAGTTTTGTGGCATACCAGACTCCGAAAGGGTCTCAGTAGCGGCCTGTGAATCAACTGAAGTGGGCATCAGGGGCTGCGAAAGTGCCTCATTGAGTACCAGAGAATTGACAACTAGCTTAACGGAAGTGTCGTTGGAAGGTTTGGACCTGTGCGGTCTGCCTCTGTCTTTATCTATGTTTTTTTTCAGAAGATCTGCTGTAGGATGGTTTACCGAAGCCATATCGGAATTAGAGGACTGTAAACGAAAATATCTGGCTACAATAAGGGCCTGACGATGGTTAGTTCTGGCATTGAACAAAGCACAGAAGTGACAACGGGGGATGTCGTGGTCTGAGCCTAGACAAGTGATGCAGTAAGAGTGGAAGTCTCTGTGTGGTATTTGCTTTCCACAGGCGAGACAATTAACTTTTTCTGACATTGGTTAGTGCAAGAAAAAAGGATCCCCGACGGAGTACTTAGCTTTAGAAAACTTCAACTTCAATTCGGAAATGAAAACTCAGGTAGCAGCTGACTGGCACTCATGCGAACCGCTTCTGCTTCGGGCTCCATGGCAAGAAAGACTGATGTAACGGCATCTGTTGCCTTACTTTATACGACTGATGACCTGCCGTCAGTCCTCAAGCGACAGCAACCGACGCAGAAATACTAAGTCTCTGGTATTTATGCCAGCCAAGGGCTACCCTAGCAGGGATAACCCAAATGTGATGACTGCAACAGTGAAATACAAAGATCATCATACACTTAACCAGAATCTACCAATCCCCACGGGTGACTTTTAAGTGAGACTACTTTATATAAAAGAAATATCGGTAGTAATAAAACTTTGACATCAAAATGGAAAAAATAAAGCTGTAAAATAAACGGTCACAATGATGAAGAAAAACTGCTAGTAAAAGACAAAAATGCTTTGGGATTTTCTGTACTAATAGTTATAAAACAGTTCTAAAGGTAAAGGGAAGAATATTTTTTTCCTAGAAATAAAGGATAAAAGTTGATAAACTCAACTTCGGATTAAAATTGAAGAAATCATCTGTTAAAGTTAGAAAGAAAAATAAGAATAACTTATCCTTCACAGAAAACATTAGAGCTAAAGGTGACCACATCTGAACTCTAAAGCAGCAAACAAGCTCTGAGATATGTTAGGAGTGGTGCATTATTGATAGGGAAGGAACTTGAGAGTTTGTTGGTGGTCACAAGCTAGAATAATGGCCGAGTCAGATCTGAGTATTGGATCAGAACCCATGCGACGAGGAAGAATGAAAACTGACATCAGATCAGACACTTGTTTGTTGTGGTCTTTATGGGGAATCTGTCTTCCACACTGGTATTTACCCTTCTTGGATAACCTGAAACCCCAAAAGGAACAATAAAAGATAAATAAGTAAAAAAAGAACCCCAGATGGGCACTTACCTGCAATGGCTTGGTGAACCAACAACAGAACGGGCCTTCAGACCAATGATCAAGTGATGACATTTGGATTGGCAGCAAAGAAGTTCTTAGGATGGTATTCCCGAACATCACCATTATGCCCTACACTATGTTAGGAGCATATGTGTGACGTATGGTGTACCTGAAAGCAACCTAAAAGGCTATGGTATACTGGCTGGACATTGAGCCACCCTTGGCAGGGGATCCTTAATGAAATAAATACTAATGTAATGAATACTGCAACAGTGAAATGGAAGGACATCATCTTTTTCTGCATTTAGTTAAGATTTTGTGTTAAAAACGTTGTCCTCAACTCTTCCCTACAAATGATACACTAAGTAACCAGGTAAATGGGCAGATACAATTGGTCCAATTTCATTATAGCTCCAGCCAAATGCAGTACAACAGAAGTTTATGTCAACAAAACATAACTACATGAGCAAATAAGTACAGGCTTATAGGTACATGTTCATTAACATGCAAGTGACAATGAAGGACTGGAAACATAATCAGGTATATACGTGTGACAGTACAGGCATAAAGGCACATGTTTAGTGACATAGTGACAATCATAAAGGCACATGTTCAGTGACATAGTGACAATCGCAATCAAAGTTTACTTTAAAAATTAAACCATCACACATAAAAGTTTAATTCAAAGGTCCCAACTGGTTATTTGAAGAGGTAGCACTGTGTGCTGCAGGGGAACTGGCAAACAAAGCTCAGTTTTTGTCAAACACCATATTTCCCTACTTTGTATTAACAGCATCTATTCTGAACTGCAAGCCAATCCAGCCACTACAATTCAAGGGTGGTCTATACTTCGAAGGTGGCTTTTACTAGAAATACCTTGAATTGTGAACCGATCATTACCTTGCTAATCTGTACACAAGAGCATCATCAACTCATCACCTTAATATGCATGAAACTTGCTCACTGCATCTTTAATCTTTAACACATCACTAATTGTTCATCATAATATATGGGTACTGCACAGTCACTTAATGCTTTTACTAATCTTATGGAATTCTAGTTGGATGGTGCAGTGGTAGCACTGTCGCCTCACAGCAACGGTTCTCCGGTTCAATTCTTGGCCTGAGCGCCTTCTGTGTGGAGTCTGAATGTTCTCCTTGCACTCATGTTGGTTTCCTCAGAGTGCTCTGGTTTCCTCCCAGTTTTCAAAGACCTGCATCTGGAGTGTTTCTCCCTGGGCCTCTGCTAAAAACTGGCTTCATTCCAAGTCGGACTTTCCTGGTAAACAAATATCAAATAAAAAAAAAAAAAAATAGTCACTTTACTGTCATGCTGTAACACTGACATATTACACAGGACTAGGAAATGCAGGAAAAATATGGGAGCCACGAGCAGCAGAGATTCTTTGCTGGCATATATTTTATGTAAAAGTAAAACAGACACTGGAATGTGCAGAATCTGGAATGTTAAGAAGCAGCCATCACTGTGGCTCAGTTGAATACATAAGGAAAGCACTATCACAACCAGAATCCTTTTTACTGCATCATTATAGTCTGGCTGTCTGTTCCTGCTTTTGATACTGCAGTGCAAACATAATTTTGTAGACAAGATTCAAACAACTCACATAGAATACTGGTCTGACTATTTACTAGTATTTCAGGAATATATCTTGCATGAGGTGTTTATTCAGAATATCTTCTCAAATTAATGTATACTGCATGATGTAGAACTCTCTGTAACTACCCTTTGTACATTTGAAGTTACTTAACACATTTACAACATACATGCCAGTCTCACGATGGAGACTGTAATAAGGTCACTATAACTTATTAAGGCTGTTAATGTAGCCACAGCATCCCATTGGTGCGGTATGACACAAGTCACTGTATGAAATTCCTTCAGATAAAAAAGTCATAATACAGTAATGTCTGGTGACACATCAATGCATCTCATGCAGGCTAGAAACTCTTGCACAGTGTGTAGTTTGAAGGTCATTATAGAAAAATATTCACATATTACATGATGGGGCGGAATAGTGAACTAGATCCATAGACGTGAATAAATAATTTGTTCTCAAAAGGTGTTTTAGAAATACAGAAGTATAACCTTGCACTTAAAAAAACAGTCTGTGCAGAAATCGTGAATTCGCTTGATAGAAGGCAACTTAGAAAAAAAATGTAAGGCCTGGATATAGAAACTTTCTGTCTTTCTTTGAATAGAATAACTGAGAAGACCAAAAATGGTAGAACGTGCTACAATTCTACATGTACTGGGGAAGAAGTCATGAAAATTTTTAGCTCTTTCAATATTCTTGAAAAGAGAAAAACAAAATAGCAGTGATTACAGAGAAATTTATGAATTATGAATAGCGATGTTCTTTCTACGCTGGTAATCACTTATTTTTCTTTATAACAGGCAAGGCCCTGTAGGGACTAAATATACTTATTTTAATTGGCCATGAGTGTGAGGAGTTGCAGTGGTCACTAGGAATACACAGAATACTGTGTGGTATGAGATTCTCAGACAAGTAGAACAGTAGAATGTTATCAACTAATTTTAGCTGGGATGTTGCTGAAATGTTTTGAAGTTTTAACCAACCTACTTTCTACAATACAACACAGTGGTGATTCCCTATTAATTTGATTTGCAATATATGTGGCTATATTTATTATAACATTCAAGTTTGCTTAATTTGCTTTTATTATTGGTAAGAATTGTAGATGCATACAAGGTTGGAAGATAAAGTATATGAGCATTTGGCAGTTACAAATAGCATCAGACAGATATGGTTTGGATTTGTACAGTATCACCACTTTCTGATTAGCTCTTAATACCAAGTAATCAATGAGTTTATCAGATTTTAAGTTTTGTGGAATAATTACTCACAGTAGTTTTGCCTGGAATACTTATTCAATAGAACTACTATTAATTAGCTGTGATGTTGAAAACAAAGCCCTGGAAATAATTTCAGAGCAAAAAAAGAATACATTTATTACCATTTGGACGTTTGGTTACCCAGTATTCAAGAATATTCAAGGATTTAAGTGACTGTCAGAAAAATATGTATTAATGTGTGTGCTTAATGCTAATTAGAAACTATAGCAATAACCCATGCCTGGGTGTGGGTAATGCTGGATTTACCCACGGTTGGCGTGGTTTGGTCAGGCGCCCGAGGACCAAACAAAGCCAACCGTGGTAAATACAGCATTACCCACACCCAGAAGTGGTTATTGCTATTATATGACATTATTTAAGAAAAGAAACTATTACTTTTCTTAAATAATGGCATAGTATAATGCCTGTTTACTGCCCTTCTGCAGATGTCTGGCATCCGCGGCAGTTCTGATGTACTGCGCGCCTGTGCAGTACATCAGAGCTGTGGGCAAAAGCAACGGAGAAAGCAAGATCTCCGTTGCTTTTTTTTTTACTGTTTTTGCTATGTTAAATGGGTTTAACATAGCGAGACAGTTTTAAAATAGGCAACGGAGATGTCCGTTGCTTATTTTAAAACTGTCTCGCTATGTTAAACCCATTTAACATAGCGAAACAGTAAAAAAAGCAACGGAGATCTTGCTTTCTCCGTTGCTTTTTTTTTTTTTAAAACATGTCTCGCTGTGTTAAATGGGTTTAGCATAGCGAGACAGCTTTAAAATAAGCAACGGAGATCTCTGTTGCTTATTTTAAAGCTGTCTCGCTATGTTAAACCCATTTAACATAGCGAGACAGTGTTTTAAAAGTACAGTTATACTAATGGAAAAAAGTCCGGGCGACCGGACCTTTTTCCATTAGTATAACTCGATTTACAATGTGCACGCTGGCCAATCAGCGTGCACGTTTTGGGGGGGGTCATGGTATAATAAATAAGTTAACACATTTTTCATTCTATTTTATATGCACTATTTTATATACAGCTGAGTTTCATATGAAACTAAACGATGCTTTTTGAAACTGCAGTGTGCTTTCTGAAACTTGCAAGATGCCCTCTGACCTAGTAATTGCTAGCACAGCAATATTCATGTTTATGCCTTTTGGAAATGTACTTGAGAAGCAGGTGATTATCTGCTAGGTCAGGAAGAAATGAATGAACAATGCTATATTCTGTAATGTAATGATTTTGAACAATCAGCTCTGTTCGAAGTATGAGAACATGCACAGCTGCAGAAGTTAGAGATAACATAGACAAAGGACTGTTGGAGAAATGAACTGCAATCTATACTTGCTGTGCTCAAATTAGCCACAGTACCTTGAATGGTAACATTGCGGTGGTGGTGCTGCAGTAGCGTTGTCGCCTCACAGTAAGACGCTATCCTGTTCGATTCTCAGCTAAAGTGTCTTCTGTGTGGAGACATGCGTGAATGGGCATACCTTCGTTGAAGGTTGTATATTAGAGCTGGCAACTCAGTACATAAAAATATACTGCCAATCATTAGCAGACCAAAGTTCCGCTGTGATGACTCCTAATAGGGAAAAGCCAAACGATACAACAACCTTGAATGGTAACATTGCATATATCTAACCGGTGGTAGCCAAGGCCACGTTGTTTTTCTTAGGAAGTTTCTCACAAAAATTGACAGTACAAGCAGAAAATTATATAAACAAGCACTACGACATAATGATGTTAAAACTTGTGATTTACTACGTCAGCTTGGTAGGCAATGTCTTATTAGAAAATGTATAAAAATGCTTACATTTCCTGATTCTAGTCAGACAAACTCTGTATTAGCACGTTTTTGTCTCCTTGCTGCAAGATTAAAGTGCCTTAACCTGAACCTACCGTGTATTGATCATTTTTAAAGTATATTTTTCCTTTGACAGTGACATTTTTGAGTTTTCCTAAAGAAGCAGCATTACAATCAGTACATAGCCAGATATTGCTCTGATGTTGTATCTACAACCATTCTACATGTCACTTAAAAAGATAATAGAAGAACGAAGTCCCAGTATGGATCCTTGTGGTACTCCAACTGTGACAAGAAGGCAAGTGGATCAAAAGTGTTTTACCATTATACACACTGACATCTTGGACCAAAAAAATGTTCATACCATACCTCTCAACCCCTTAGTGCAAGAAATCTGGACAAATCCAAAAATAATGTAGGGATAAAGATAGTTGTGTAAAATCTTACCATAACCATAGATGTCCTTCTCTTACATGTTGCAGTATTCTTAACCTTTGGGGTTAGACTCCGCCTAGCGACCTGAATGTCCGGCCAATATACAAAAGCTTTAGTCACTGCAAGGTATGTGAAACGTCTGATGTTGGCCGTAGGGAATGTGGGCCATAAAAGTGACGTCTGCATGTACCTTCCTCAGAAGTGAGTGCCTCAGTTGGACCCTAGTGCCAGGATAGCTGCACAAGTCCCTAATCATCCAGCAAAGCCCACATTTTCTTTTGAATAGGGGGTAGGAGGGTGAAATAGAATACTGCAATATGGAAAAGGACATCTATGGTTATGGCAAGATTTTACACAACTAGTACATGTCCTTCTATTCTCATGTTGCAGTATTCTTAACATTTGGGCGAGTGCCATAGCTCAACGGGAAGAAGAAGATGGTGGTTTAGAACTATTTTCCAAGAATCCATGTAGGATTGCTCTAGCAAACCCTGCTCTGGCTATGGAGATGTGGTACAGTTTGTAGTGCTTTGTGAAGGTATGGACAGATGTCCAGGTAGCTGCTTCTAGAATACAAGCAGTGTCCAACCCCTTGAAAAAAACCTCCAGAGGAGGTCATGGCCCTAATAGAATGGGCTTTAATAGTGGAGTCTGTTTTCCATGGTAGGTATAGCAAAGGGAGATGGCTTTGGAGATCCATGTAGAAATCATCTGTTTCCCAAAGCCCTAGGGTGAAAGGAGACAAACCGTTGTCTGATCTTCTAATAGATTTAGTCTTGTCAATGTAGAATATGAGTTGTCTGTGAATGTCAAGGAAATGCAGGACTCTCTCACTGTCATTCTAGGGCTGTGGGAAGAAAGTGGGGAGGTGGCTACACCACTGGTTGAGGGATAACTCATTGACCACCTTAGGCATAAAGGATGGGTTAGTCTGTGACATAACCCTATCTTTGTGGAAGATCAAAAAGGGAGGAGTGACCATGAGGGCCTGGAGTTCTGAGATTCTCCTGGTTGAAGATAAGGCCACCAAAAGCACAGTTTTCCAACTGCAATACTTTAGAGAGGCTGTAGCTGCTGGATCAAATGTGGCAACAGTGATCTTCTCCAGCATGCATTTCAGGTCCCAGGGCAGTGGAACTGGCCTCCTGGGGAGTCTGAGGTGTAGAACTCCCTTTAAGAATAACTTCACTTGAAGTCTAGAAGCAAGTGGTGGTTCTAAAGGCAGACATGCAGAAATAGCAGCAAGGTGGGCCTTTACGGAGGAATATGCCAACCCTGCCTGCAACAATTCACACAGATAAGACAGTACCAGGGTGACCCCTACTTGAAATGGGTCTAGCTGTCTTTTTAGACACCAAATAGAGAACCTTTTACACTTGGACAGATAGGATATCCTAGCATTGGGTTTCCTGGCCTCCTGCAGGACATTTAACACTTCCTCAGAATAAAGGTGTCTGAAAGGGATCAAAACCATCACCTATAGGGTTAGGCTCAGAGATTCCAGGTAGGGATGCATCAGGGATCTCTTGCCCTGTGTAAGTAGGTCCACTCTGTAAGGTAACTTGTGGTGACTGCTCCCGGCTAAATGTAGAAGGAGGGGAAACCACTGCTGTCTTGGCTAAAAGAGGGTCACCAGCAAGATTTTTGGTTTGCTCTGCTGAATTTTCAAAATGATTTTCTGTAGGAGTTGGAAAGGGGGGGTGTACAGAAACATCCCCTCCCAAGAGTAAGAAAAGGCATCCATTGCCCTCATTAGGCAGCTGGAATCTCTGGTACAGAACTGTGGAAGTTGCCTGTTCAGAGGGGAGGCAAACAGGTCTATTTGTAGTGTATCTCACTTGTGGACTATGTCCAGAAACACATCTCTGTGTAGCATCCGTTCGCGGGATCGTGACATGGATCTGCTTAGGGTGTTCTACCTGTGTGTTCTGAGCTGAGGGTATATAGACGGCCTGCAGAATTGCTTCATGCCAGACCACCAGTTCCCAGGCCTGCAGCGCAAGTCTGCATAGCAAGTAAGATCTTGTTCCTCCCTGTTTGTTCACATACCAAAGAACAGTAGTATTGTCTGTGAATAATTTCAGGGGTCCTTACTTCAGGACATGTTGGAAGGCTCTCAGAGCAAAGATGAGAGCTTTCATCTCTCTGATGTTGATATGTGCCCTCTTGGAAGGGCGTGTTCATGTGCCTTGCACCTTCAAGCTGCCCATAGCAGCTCCCCACCCAGATCTGAAGCATCTGTGTACAGTTCCTGTACCGGGACTAGTGGTTGCAAGGGAAACCCTGGATTCCAAGACACTTGATCCACCCACCAAAGGATCTCCTTCTTTAAATATGGCAGGAAGGGAATGGTGTAGGTCAGCGGGTGGGAGTGTTAGGTACATGTGGACCTCAGATACCACTGAAGCTTTCTCATGTGGAGTCTTGACAGAGACAGGATGGGGATTGTGAAAGTCATGTACCCTAAGAGTCTGAGGTATTCTCTTGCTGTCATTGCAGAGGCGTCAATGACAGACAGCAGGCATTCCTTTAGACTTTCCACCTTTTGGGATGCGAGACATGCCATCATAATATCTGTTCTGATTCTGCACCCAGTAAGATCTGATCTTGGGAGGGGTTTTGGCTGGATTTGGGGACGTTGATTGTGAACCCCAGAGACTGCAGGACAGAAATGACTGTCTGTAGATGGGTCTGGAGGGTACTGTAGCAGTCTGCCTGGATCAGGAGGTTGTCCAGGTAAGGGAAGATTTGTATCCTTAGAACCCTGCAGCAGGCTACCACTGGAGCCAGGCACTTAATACTGAATACCCTTGGAGCAGCAGATAGTCCAAAGGGTAAAGCAGAGAACTGAAAATCTGAGGAACCCACAGAGAAATGTAAGTACTTCCTGTATTTGGGTCTAATGGGGATATGTAGGTAAGCATCTTTGATGCCCAAAGTGGTCAGAAATGCAGGAGGCATTATCAGTGGAAAAAGAGTTTGAAGGGTAAGCATGCAGAAGACGAGTACTGGAAGAATGAGGATGAGGTGTGAGAGGCCCACTATGGGTCTCCATGGGCCATCCTTTCTCAGTACTACAAAAAGTCTGAAGTAAAATCACCTTACCTTTTCTGAGCCTGGAACTGGTTGAACAGTTCCTTGAGAGGGAAGGCAGTCCAAAATGGGTTGAAATAGGGGCACTTGGTCCTTTGGTGGCTGAGGGATGTCCCAGAAAACAGGAGAAATGACCCAGGTCATGAAATAACCTTTTTCTATGATAGAGAGAACCCACTTGTCTGAGGTGATGCTTTCCCAGAAAGGGAGACAGTGAGAGAGTCTCTGGGAAAGGGGAATATGGCCTTGAGGGAAAGGAAGATGAGGCAGGTAGTCACAGACTACCTGTCTTGTCCTGAAAGGGAGGTTTCTGGATTGGTGTCTGGGCAGGCCTAGGAGTCTGCTGCTTTCTGGAACTATTTTTTCCCCTAGCAGGAGGAGGAGTAGAGTGTTTTTAATAAACTGTGTCTTCGTAAGGTAATTCCTATGTAATTTAGGGATAGGTGACACAAACAAATGTTTTAGGTCTTGAAGTTCTTTACCTTTTTGTTGCAGGGTTTTGAAGCGTTCTGCTACCAGGGTGCCAAACAAGGCTGAATTGTCCAGTGGGGCATCTAAAAGTTTAGCCTTGATGTCATCAGGAAGGGGTTGCAAACTCAACCAAAGTGCCTCCTGAGTATTGAGGTGGAGGCTGTTGACGCCTCTGCAGCATTATAACTGCACTTGATTGAATGTCTTGTCACCTGTTAGGACAAGGACATCAGGCTAGAGATTTTGGATTTTGTGGCCGAATCAGGGAGGCCATCCAAAAGGTTAGAAGCCTGAGATGAAAGGGCCAGGGAGTACTTGGATGGGTGTGTGATAGTTGATGGCCCTACAGACCAGAGTTGCTGAAGTATACACCTTCTTGCCATTTCTCTCCATTATTTTGCTGTCCTTATCAGAAGGGAGGACAGAGATGGAAGGTAGCAGTCTGGAGGGCTTGTCTGCAGAGACAGAAATAGTACCAGGATCTGCAGCAGGACACTTAAGAAACTTTGCCCCTTCAGGGACCTTATAAAACCAGTCAGGCCTTCTAGGAGCAAGGGATTGGGATTCAGAATTTTTAGCAGCTGCAAAAAAGGCATCTGAAAAGACAGGCAGGACTATGGGAATTGCAAAAGGTACAGGATTGTCCATTTGTAGGAGTTCATAATATCTCTTTTGGACTTCAGTCATTTCTGTTGAGTCTCACTTAAAGAATTCCCTCATCTGAGAAGCTGTTTCTCCAAAGGTCAGGTCTTTCCCAGGGGAATCTCCCGCAGCAGAGTCCTCAGGGGATGCATAACCTGGGAAGAAGGCATTTAAGAGGTATAAGACAAGGAATCCTCAGAAGAGGAATCTCAAAGACTCTTCGACCTCCAATGTAGAGGGTTCAATACATAGCCGGCCTAAGGCATAGGCCAACTAGGCGGCCGCCTAGGGCGCCATTCTACTAGGGGCACTTTTCCAGTATTTATTTGGTGTAGGTAAGCCAGGCTGGGGCAGCGGGTGGTGTAGTGTGGGGCACCATGGAGCCCTTTTGCCTAGGGCACCAGTTGACCTCTACATTGGAGGCTCCATCTGGGTACTTAACTTTAATCACAGGATCTGATGGCAGAGACGTCAGGATGAGCTGACATTCAACTGGTGGCAGAGAAGACTTGAGGAAGGTATGTGCAGATGTCACATTTATGGCCCACGTTCCCTATGGCCAATGTTAGACATCCCACATACCTTCTAGTGACTAAAGCTTTTGTATACTGGCCGGATATTTGGGTCACTAGGCAGAGGCTAACCACAAAGGTTAAGAATACTGCAACATGAGAATAGAAGAACATCTTGTAAATATTGCTCTTATAAACTTAGAAAGTTGATAAAATAACATGTTTTGTATTAGCATGCATTTTCTGATGGGTATGGAGTCTGAAACTCAAATGTCTGTCATTATTTGCTGACTTCAATCCTCGATGATTTGCCAGAAAACCACAAATTTTAAGAGGAACAGACCAGAAATATGAGGCAAAAATCTGGACATTCTGTGAAAATCTGGACAGTTGAGATGTATGTTTCAAACCATTTGACAGTCGCTTTGCTAAAATTTAGCTTAGTCTACATAGTAGGAATTAGTAAAAAAATGTTAAAGGATTTTGAAAGGTCCAGGAAAAGGGAGACTATAAACTGTATTTGTTTCTTCTTTCTGTTGGTACAAGAAGGTAAGTAAAGCAGTTTATGTACTATGCTCAAATTGAAAAGGGAAATTAAGTTGTGTTTTAATAGAAGACCTAGAATTTGCTTATGGATACATTTTCTAGATTATTTCAGCAGTAAGATAGAATAGCTGTTTTTATACAGCTGTAATGTTACTGGTTTTAGACAGCTCTAGAGTGCTGAAGGCCAGCTTTAGTTAGATCGGTCTTCCACTGTTTACATGCCTTACTTCTGATGGACAAGAGTTGTATTTTGTGTGAAGTGTACACCACGAACACATTAGTGAGTCCAGAATGTTTAGAAATCTTTGATTGAAGAATTGTACTATTTCATCTAGCTGAAAGGATTTCAGAAGACTCCAGTTGCAGTGTAAGTTGTCACAACAGCATTTCTTAGAAGTGTTTATTTTAAGGACACAACTGTATGATAAGTGTTGTATTTTAGCTGCTTCCAAACTGCAGGCATAGGGTGAAGATCACTTACTTAGTTTGGCAACGTGCCTACTGAAACAAAGTTATCAGGATTATTAGTATGCAAATCAATACTTATTTTACATTTGTTTACTAAGAAAGTCCGACTGAGATACGACCCATTTTCTGCAGATGCCCGGGGAGAAAAGCTCTACATATAAAGATTATACAAAACTTATACAAGAAATTATACAAAAAATATACAAGACACAGTACACCAGAAATTCATAGTTTCGTAGTTAGTTTCATAGTATAGTACTAGGCTATCTGCCCTAGGGCATTTATAAGCCTAGCCAAAGTGTATGTGGCTTTCGCCACCCCATGTAATGATACAAAAGTCTACAATTTAAATTAAATTTAGTTTACTGTGCCTCTATCTAGCAATGACACAGAGATGGCCACCGGGGTAAACCGACGATCACCCATCCATTCGTCCAGATTTCTCTTGAAGAGAGTCAGTGAGGGGCTCTGCCTAACATGGACAGGTATCCTGTTCCAGAGTGTGGGAAGCCTCTGGGTTATGAATCTGTCCCTCCAGCATGTCCTATTCACATTTGTGCTGAGGTTTAGATCTTTAGCTCTCATGGCTCTGATGGATTTGGATTTTTTGAGGTGGAGCATGTCCATTAATTCTGAATTGGACATGGCCTTGTACGTAAGGCACACATCACCTCTGAGCAGGCGGTATGCTACTGAATAGAGTTGGAGCTTTTTCAGTCTGGCAGCATATGACATATGCTGGAGACCCTTGATCCTCTTGGTAATGTACTTTTGGGGTCTCTCCAGCTGCTGCAGGTGCCGGGTGAGGTACATACCAAATGGGGCATTGTACTCAATCATAGGCCTGATAAGGGAGGAATATAAGGGTACAATGACATCCTTTGACCTGGATGTGAATCCCTTCATGATAAGGTGGGCAAGGTAGAAGGTCTTTCTAACCACTTTGGCGATGTGGGTGTCAAATGAGAGGTCACGGTCAACTTAGGTCCCCAGGTCTCAGATTACTTTTTCCGTACTTAGTGGATTACCACCTATGTGGTAATTTGTGGGTACTTTGTTTTTTCCAAAGGGGATGACTATACATTTTTTGGCATTTAGTTTAAGGCCATGACTCTGGCACCAGTCGTCTGTTTCTGTGAGGCCCTTCTGGAGGATGCATGTGTCAGCTGGTGTGTTGACTATGGCGCCTAGTTTGCAGTCGTCTGCGAACATTGTCAGCCACAACCCCCCTATGTTTGCCTGCACATCTGAGAAATAAATGCCGAACAAGAGGGGTCCCAAGACAGAGCCCTGTGGGACTCCACTTGTGACTGGCTTAGAGTCTGACATAGCTCCTGCTATTCTGACTTTGTGGGTTCTGTCCTTTAGCCAGTTTGCAACCCATCTTGTGACAAACGGGTTTACATTTAAGCTGTTGAGCTTGTCTATGATGCTTGAGTGGGGTATTGTGTGGAAGGCTTTTGCCAGATCCAGGTAGGTTGTATGAACTGCTTTGCCTTCATCGATGGCTCTAGTGACCATTTCAAAAAAGTCCACCAGGTTTAAAAGACAGGATCTGCCTTTTACAAAGCCGAACTGGGTAGGGTCAATTGTCTGTAGGTCCCCGATGTCTTTGTTTATGAGTTCCATAATGATCCTTTCCATAGCTTTGCAGACCAGGCTGGTCAAGCTTATGGGGCGGTAGTTTCCAGGGTCTGTAGAGGTGCCACCTTTGCGGAGTGGGACCACTGTAGCTGTACGCCAATGTTCAGGGACGTATCCTGTAGCAAGGCTAAGATTAAACAGCGTTCTTATGTGCGGGTTTAGCTCCTCTAGGAGTTCACATAGCATGCAACCCGGGACACCGTCAGGTCCCATGGATGCTGTATTTTCAGCTTTGCTGAGGGCAGCTCTCACCTGGACATCTGAGATTTCAGTGAGGTTGCATTCAGTTGAGATATTTATTTCATCTTTTGGGGGAGAGGGAGAGGAGAAATTTGCACTGAACCTGTCTGCCAGTATGTTCGCAATATCTGTGGGTTCAGTGTATTTTTTGCCATTATGAACTAACTCAGCGCATATCTGAGGGTTTCCGCCCAGGTTTCTAACATAACTGAAGAAGGCCTTGTGATTATCTTTAGTGTCCTTAGCGATTTTTCTCTCGAAGTTGGCCTTTGATGATTTTATTAGCGAACATAGTTTTTTGCTAGTGCTGATCAGGGATGCCTTCCCTTTATGGGATTTTGCTCTGTCTTGCAGTAGCTTCCTTCTCTTGTTATAAAGTATGTTTATGGCTGGGTCCACCAGATACGATGCCTGCCTTTGGTGGAAAGGGTCTTGGTTTTATTTAGGATTGCATGATCCATGCATTCTTGGAGATGCCCGTAGAAAGCATTTGTGAAGGATTCAGCAGTGTGGGATGTGGTTTCCACTGGCCCAGGGGGCTTGAAGGATACTATTTCAGTCCTAAGGAGTGTAAAGTCGGCTTTTGAGAAGTTTCTCACTGTGGTCTTTTGTGCTGGGGGTGGAGGTGGGATATGAATATCTAGGGTTATTAGTTTATGGTCTGATCTCACTAGTGAGGGGTATACTTCTGGTGTTGAGCATTTTGTCCCCATGTTTGTGATTATCAGGTCAAGTATATTATTTCCCCTTGTGGGGGAGGTGACTAGTTGTTCCATCGCATTTGAGTTGATGAATTCCAGGAACCTTTGGGCTAGGGTGTTGGGGCTTGAGTAATGCACCCCAGTCTATGTTTGGGTAGCTGAAGTCTCCCAATATGATGGTATTTGGTGAGACATTTATATCCTCCAGTGTCTTCAGGAAGGCTGAATGGAGTTCCTGAGATTGTGAGGGTGGTCTGTAGCATGCTACAAGTTGTATAGCAGTTTTGCCTATGGTTAGTTGCACATGGATGGTCTCCAATGCTTCGTGCATTGCCACTAACCTGGAGGTGTGGGTGTCTTTAATGAATATGGACACTCCCCCTCCTTTTGTGGTTTGGCCCAGGTTTTGGGGCCGAAATGCATGACACGATGTATAACCTGGTAGGGCTGGGGTGCTCTCAGGAGCCTTGAACCAGGTTTCAGTTACTGCACAGACATCGATGCTCTCCATACTGAGGAGTGCTTCGAGAGCCTGCATCTTGAGATTTAGACTTCTGGCGTTGAGCAGCATTACCCTTAGTTTTTTTTCCTTTATTGTTTTTTAAGGTGGTGGGTTTGTCTTTTGAGCCTTGCCTAAAAAAGAATTGCACTCTGTGCTATTATAGCTGACATTTGTATTACACAATGATCTGATATAATTCCTTATTGTAGTGTAGGGTAGAAGAAGAAGAAAAAAAAACAGCCAAACAGCACCTAAAAGCCCAAACTGGAAGTCAAACAATGCAGAACAATAATGACCAGTAAAGGCTGCCATGGCTGTAAAATGCACTTTAATAAAATCTGAATAAAGCAAGAAAACAAAGGATAAGCACTTTGTCAAAGTACGCTTTATCAGATCCATATTCAAAAGTAACAACACAGTTCATTTAAAAAATACTAAAACAATCAATCATTTAAGGCAACACATAAACCATCCATTCACATTACAGATTCAACTTAAACCCTCTAAGGGCTGGCTTCAAACAGACATTAGCATTATTGCCTGAATATTTATTGGCTTGCAAACTCAGTATCCATAGTAATTCAACCCTCTCTATACAGTTGTCCAGATCACCACCCCTAAGAGCTACATTCACACACTGTAGAACCTTAAATGCAAATGTATGGCCAACAGTCTCATTAATATGTTTAGCTAAAGCATTCTTTAAATTCCTAGTTCTAATGTCATATAAATGCCTCATTATTCTTTTCTTTAAACCTTTTAGCAGTCTTCCCCACATAAAACCAGGCGTATGTGCCACAAGTGACTAAACAGACAACATCTAAACAGACAACATGTGCTGTAGAAGAGTTTGCATAACATATGGGTTTAAAAGTAAAGTTCAACCATGGATGCTGGAAAGTCTGCTGTCTAGATATCACAGAACAGGCTTTCCAAGTCCAGCATGTAAATGTACTTAGTCTACTCATTCTAGGTGTTCCTTGTGGTCTACGGTTGCAAAGTAAATCTTTGAAGTTAGTACAGTTCTTAAATGTAAAACTAGGTGTATGTCCTATAATATCTGCCATTTGCTTATCAATGGTCAAAAGCTGCCAATTCTTACATATATCACGTATTAAATTCACATCATTAGTATACTTAGTAATGAATCGCATTTTGTAGCAATTAAAGGTCTCTCAAGGGTAAACATTCATTAATTTTTCATTATTACATAGATAGAGGGGTTTAACTACTGTATTTCTTTTCTTTAAGATTTCCCCTTTAATCCTATCCCCACATCTTTTGTTATAGCCTCTGGCTAAGAATTGTTCAGATAATGTGTCCATAGTTTTCAAAAAGTCATCATCCCTAGTACATAGCCTAGCGGCTCTAATAAACTGGCTCTTAATAATATTAGGAAAATATATCTAGGATGCATACTGCCATATGATAAAAGTCCATTCCTCCAAAATTCCTTACGATATAGGGTAGTGTTAATATTTCCTAAAGAATCCATCTTAAGTTGAAGATCCAAAAAAATCAATCTTATATTTGGAGGCATTTAAAGTAAACTTAAGAAAATTTGTGGTGGATTCTAAATATGCAACAAATCTATGTAATAATGGTTCTCCACCGGACCACAAAAGGAAGACATCATCCACAAAACGTTGATAGAACATGACATATTCCAAATAGGCATTGTTATTAAAAATGCCCATAGCAACACCCCACTTTTGTAGATATATATCTCCAGCAAAGATAAAAATATTATTTTCTAGAATTAATTCTAACAAAATACAGATAAGCTTCACAAGATCAGTACTATAATCACTTTTTACAGTTAACACATTCCTAATAGCTTATATTCCAAAATCATTAGGAATAGAAGTAAAAGGATTCATCACATCTAAAGTCACTAATAAGCATTCAGCAGAATCAACAGTTCTAGTATAAACATTCAACTCTGCTAGAAAATGACTGGTATCCTTCAGCACAGTTGGAACTGATAGAACCTTCTTCAATTTCTCCTCAACAAATACAGATAAGGGCTCAGTTTCCCAACCACTACCTGCAATGATGGGATGCATAGGAGGGTTGAAAAAATCTTTATGAATTTTAGGCAAGCTTTTTATCATTGGTATTATTGGGTGGTCAACCCATACAAATTGATACAAAGACTCATCTATAAGTATGCACATTAACAAATCATACAAAGTATCATGAATACCGCTCTATAGTTCTGAAGGTTGGCTTTAGTTGGATCTGTCCTCCACTGTTTACATGCTGTATTTTTGTGTGCAGTATAAACCATGAACACATTAGTGAGTCCAGAATATTTAGAAAGGTTTGATTGAAGAACTGTACTGCTTCATTTAGCAGAAAGGATTTCAGAAGACTCCAATTGCATTGTAGTTTTGTTACAACAGCATTTCTTAGAAGTGTTTGTTGTAAAGACACAACTATATGGTAAGTGTTGTATTTTAGTTGCTTCCACACTGCAGACATAAAGTGAAGATCACTTACTTAAGTATGGTAACGTGCCTACTGAAACAAAGTTATTAGGATTATTAGTATCCAAATCAATATTTATTTATTTTACACTTGTTTACTGGGAAAGTCTAACTGGAGACCCTGGAGAGGTGGAGATATGCTCTAGAGAGAAGAGGAATGAAGGTCAACAGGACTAAGACAGAATATATGTGTGTAAATGAGAGGGAGGGTAGAGGAATGGTGAGGATGCAGGGAGTAGAGGTGGCAAAGGTGGATGAGTTTAAATACTTGGGATCAACAGGTCAGAGTAATGGTGAGTGTGGAAGAGAGGTGAAGAAGAGAGTACAGGCAGGATGGAGTGGGTGGAGAAGTGTGTCAGGAGTGATTGTGACAAACGAGTACCAGTAAGAGTGAAAGGGAAGGTCTACAAGAGGGTAGTGAGATCAGCTATGTTATATGGGTTGGAGACAGTGGCATTGACAAAAAGGCAGGAGTCAGAGCTGGACATTGCAGAGTTAAAGATGTTATGATTTGCACTGAGTGTGACAAGGGTGGACAAGATTAGGAATAAGTATATTAGAGGGTCAGCCCAAGTTGGAAGATTTGGAGACAAAGCCAGAGAGGCAAGATTACATTGGTTTGGTTATGTGCTGAGGAGGGGTGCAGAGTATATTGGGAAAAAGATGCTAAGGATGAAGCTGCCAGGTAACAGGAAAAGAGGAAGGCCTAAGATAAGGTTTATGGATGTGGTGAGAGAGGACATGCAGGTGGTTGTTGTGGAGCAAGATGCAGAGGACAGGAAGAAATGGAAACAGATGATCCGCTTTGGTGACCCCTAATGGGAGCAGCTGAAAGACGACAATGACTGGGAAAGTCAACTGGGATAATACCCATTTTCAGCAGAGGCACGGGAAGAAAAGCTCCACATATAGAGATTATACAAAATTTATACAAGAAATTATACAAAACTTATACTAGAAATTATACAAAATATACAAGGCATACAGTACACCAGAAATTACATTCTATGCTATTATAGCTGACATTTGTATTACACAATCATCTGGTACAATTCCTTATTGTAGTGTAGACACTGTAGTTTCTCAAAGTAAGCTGAGGAAGGGCTTATAGGGGATACTGGATACAAAAGGATGAGGATAGAGATTATCTAGACATGATAGAGAGAGAGAGAGAGAGAGCATGTTATCTTTGTGGGAACATGGGTGAAATTCTTGGCTAGGCTTATAAGGCCTCCAGGCCAACAGCCTAGTATTGTCCTATGAACCTATTACTCCTAGTAGTTTTGTTTGTGAATCATCATTAATTTTAGTATTATCCCTAGCTGTGATGTAAAAGATGCTGGGGGGGGGGGGGGTCTTCGAGATTGGAAAATAATGAGTTTTGTTTCATTGGGGTTGAGTATGAGCTGATGGTTAGAGAGCCGTAGCTTGGTATCTGAGAATGATTTTTGGGTTATATCATGGAGGTGTTGCAGGTTACTAGCAGTGCATACAAGTGTTCTGTCATGTGCATATTGGATAATTGAAGCCAGTGAGGTATCACTATGGAAGTTGCTTGTAAAAATAGTGAAGAGTAGCGGCCCAGGAATTGAGCCTTGAGGTACTCCTAGTGTGGCGGGAAGAGAGGGGACCAGGACATTAAGCCATTTAACAGACTGTTGGCGGTCCTGTAGACAGCTTCAGAACCACTGAAGTGCAGAGGGTCTGAAGTTCAGTTTGGAGAGTGTACTTAACAGTTTGGGATGAGAGACTGTATCAAAGGCCTTGGAAATGTTTAAAAAGACTGCAGAGACTATTTTACCATTGTTTCTGAGTTGGCTGATGGTATTGGTGAAACTGAGGTGTGCAGTTGTGGTACTATGATGGGGCCTAAAACTATGCTGACATGCTGCTAGAAGATTGTTGAAGGTAAGATAATGAATCATTTGGGAGTGGATGCATCTTTCGAGGAGTTTAGACAGTGGAGAGAGAATGGCAACTGGTCTGTACTTGGACAGCTCTGTGGAATTTCTGCCTTTGTGTAAGGGGATAACATATGCAACTTTCCATTGTGCTGGGACATGTTGTTCTGCTATAGACCTGTTAGTAAGGACTGACACTGGATAAGATATGGTTTTAGCTGCTAGTTTTAAATATTCATCTGGTAGTTTCTCAGCTGCTATTGAAGAGGGTTTGAGTTTTTTGAGTAATTTCTTAATGGTAGCTGTGGGAACAGACTGAAAGGAGAGAGTTGTAGTTAATATTGAGAGGTTTGGAAGCTAGTGATGGCTCTGTGGAATTACTTTTAATTACAGATAGTACACTTTCAGTGAAGTATTTATTGAATTATTTTGCAATGGTGGAGAGTGTGGTAAGGGGGGAGGAGGGATAGTAGAATTTCCTGGGTGCAGAATGGCATTTATGGTACTCCAAAATGTTTGGGGGTTATGCTGGTGTTTATGTTACAGGTTATAGTAGAAGTACTTTTTATTTAGGTTGATTTGGTGTTTAGCCTTGTTTCTACTTTGCTGGAATGCGATACAGTTGATTTGGGTTTTACAGGTGAGCCATGTTTGCCAAGCTTTGTCGCTTTTCCTAAGGAGAACTCTGATGTTGTTAGTTAGCCATGGTGTATATGTGGCTTTAATATGAATTGAACTGGGGGAGGCAATTTGTTTAGAATTTCAAGGAAGGTAGTGTTGAAATAATGTACTATAGCATCAAGGGGCAGGTTTTTTTTTTTTTAGTAGAGACCAGTTAGCATTTTAATATTTATTTATTTATTTTATTTTACATTTGTTGACAGGGATAGTTCGACTGGATACATGTCCATTTTCAGTGGAGGCCCGGGGAGAAAAGCTCCACATACCAAAAAAGAGACAGTACATACATCACTGAGTGATAAACTCAGGCAGACATGGTTAGAAAAATATAGACAAAGAATACAGGCAGATATCAATATACACAATGTACAGACTTGCATCTGATTGGCAGAGACGCATCAGAAAATGTGAACATAGAATACAATCAGATTTCATAATTTACAATGCTTAGACGTTCAAATGCTATGAGGCATAGATACTTGCCTAAACAACAGGTTGGGTAGTAAGACATGTAATAGTGAAGTTGTTAGTCAGGTTTAGAACAAGAGCACAGCCAATGAGATGCAAGGTATTTTTTTGAGTTCTCTATTAAATAGGGGTAGTGAGGTTTCCTTGGTAATGGTAGTAGGGAATAGATTCCAAATTTTACCAGTTGAGTTGTCAAATATAACATCGCCTGCAGAGTTGTTGAATTTTTGGGTCAGTAGCAATAGTTTATCAGCTGAGAGTAAAGGCCTGGGGGCACTATGAGGGGTGAGAATAATTTTGAGGGCAGGGGTGTTATCAGGTTGATGCATTTTATGCGTCACTATAAGCTGGTTGAACTGTAGAACAGATTGATGAAGTATTTTATACGTCACTATAAGCTGGTTGAACTGTAGAAGGGTAGGATACTCTAGCAATCCCAGTGCTTTGAGGTTCTGGCAATGGTGGGTCCTAAAAGCCATGCCAGTAGCAAATCTGGCTATATGACTGTAACAGCCTGGTAATTTCTTGAGATCGGTTTTGGATAGGTTGGTGAGTACAGGGGAGACATACATAAGGGTAGAGAGGAGGTGTGATCATGCAATAGCTACCCTAGCTGGGGGGGGGGGTGAGGAAAGGTTTGGTTCTGTACAGGGAGCCACGTTTTTTGTTGACAGACTTAATGGTGTGATTTTCATGTTTATCAGATTTAAAGGTTGTTGTCTATTATTACGCCTAAAAGCTTTGTATGGTCATCAGGGGAGATAATAACGTCATTGCTAGATTTGATCTTGAAGGAAGGAGGAGAAATTCTACGGTTAGGGGAGAAAAGTAGTAGCTTGGTTTTGTTAGGATTTGGAAGCAGGCGGCGATTAGCTAGCCATGTTTCTACCGTGCTGAAAGTGGTCTAGGTGGGGGTTAGAAGTTGTGTAGGAGAGGAGGCAGAGCATATTAGCATTGTGTCATCTGCATATTGGATGCAGGTGGCTCCTGGGATGGTGGTGTGTAGATTATTGATAAAGATAGAGAAAAGAAGGGGACCTAGTATGGACCCTTGTGGGACACCTAGAGTTAGACTAAGTTGGGATGACAGCTTGCTCTGCCATAAGACAGCCTGCTGTCTACCGTTTAGGTAGGAGTGAAACCATTGTATTGCGTGTTGGTCTAAACCACTGGTTTGTAGGGTATTGAGCAGTAGCTGATGGTTGACCATATCAAAAGCTTTTGAGAGATCTAGGAAGAGTGCTGAAGATAGTTTTTTGTTATGATGAAGATTGATGACATTACAGAAAGAGAGAAGAGCCGTGGTGGTACTGTGGAATGGCCTAAAGCCGTGCTGAGAGTCGGCGAGCTTTCTGTTTTGAATAAGGAAGTGCATGATTTGTCTGTGTATGCATCATTCCATGGTTTTAGCTAGTGGTGAAAGAATAGCTATAGGTCTAAAGTTAGATAATTCTGTAGAACTTCCTCCTTTATGAAGAGGTATAATGTAGTTACTGGGATGGATCCTTCTGAGATGGATCTGTTGATCAGAATAGAAATGAGAAGTGCTATGGCATCAGCTGCTTTTTGAAGATATCCAGCTGGGAGGTGGTCGGCAGCTAATGTAGTAGGTTTTAGCTTTTTGGGTAAGGTCCGGATCAGGTTGGTAGGTACGGTTTGAAAGGTAAAGGTGGGTTGGGTGCTGGGTGGATCAGGGCTAGATGTGCCAGAGCTGGTGCTCGTGTCCGATGGAGTGAGATGGGTAGCTAGAGACTGGATAGTTTCAGTAAAGGAGTTGAAGCCATTTGCAGTTTCTGCAGGGGATTTATCATGGGCAGCTGATTGGGTAGGAGTGGCGGAACAGCCTGGGTGGAGAAGATTGTTAATACCAACCCAGAACTTTTGAGGTTTTAGCTGATTTTTGTTGGAGGGTGTAGTGATTTTTTTTTTGTCTAGAAAGATATTTTTTTGGTCTGATTCCTTAGCTGCCAGTATCTTACTTGGTCCACCGGGGCTTTGGTAACATGCCACCTGGCCCAGGCGTTGTTTCGCAGTTTAATTTTGTTTTTTGTTTCTTTAGATAGCCACAGTGCAACTGTGGCTTTTACACGGATGGTACAGGTAGGAGCATGGTGGTTAAGGATAGTCAAAAATCTGGTATTGAAGTACTCAACTGCTTCTTGTAATGGGAATCACTTCAAGACATTCTAATTACATGCTTTGAGTTCATTTTGGAAGTTGTCAAGGTAACCTGACATTTCTTGTTGTTTTGTAGGTGGGCTGGTTGGGAATCTCGGCTTTGAGCCTAATATAGGTAAGGCAGTGATCACTTAGATCATCGGGTAATGTACCTCACTTGTACTTTTGGGGGTGGCTGTTAAGTATTCCATCAAGGATACTATCTTTGACTCTATTTTTGCTAAATCTGGTGGGGGTGGCAATGATCTGAGTAAACCCGTGGAGGTTTAAATGGGTGGAGGGAGTTTCAGAGGAACAGGTGTTCCAATCAGTGTTAAAGTCCCCCAAGACAATGGTTTCCTGGGGATAGTTAGAAGCTAGCCAATGTAAGATATTTTCTAGAGTATTATCATTCTTGCTGGGTGGAATATAAATGCAGACAATGTATCTGCATTTATTTTTGTTTATTAGTTTGGTGATGAGAATTTCTGCATTGCCAAACTGGGGTGGCTGTTGGGTGTCAATTGTTATTGTTAGGGTAGACTTGTATAGTACAGCTACCCCACCACCTTTCCTGGAGATCCGGTTCAGTCTAAGGTTGTTGTACTGTGGGGTGGGGGTTATTTTGTTATCTTTGGTTATTGGTTTTAGCCAGGTTTCTGTGAGGCAGAGGATATCAGAGGAGTGAACAGCTAAGAGTCCATGTAGGCTATGGATCTTGTTGTTAAGGCTTCTGATGTTGAGATGACAGACCAGAAATGAGTTTGGAAGTCTATCAATCTGGGTAGTACATGTTGTGTTGTTAGATGGTGTGCTTGGGTCTACTGTTGCGGATGCGCCAGGGTTAGGGTGGATGTCTCCATCCTTCATAAGATTAATTTTTAAGTTGCTTAGGAGTCTTAAAAATTTGTTTATGATTTTTTCGTAGCTTTTGGCTTTTAAGCTAATGTAGTAGTATTTAGACGGGTGATGGTAATGGGGGGGTGAGGAATTAGGAGAGGGGGTGGTTATGTGGTGGATAAACTTATTAAATGCTGGGTTGGTGTCTGAGTTTGGGTATTGGATTTCAAGATGTTGTACATATTCATAGGAGCTTAGGTGATAAGAAATGAATAACAGGGGTACTAAGGGTAGCAGCATTAGTGTTTTAGCTGTAGTCACAGTAAATTACTAGGGTAGGGTCTGTATTGAGTGTATGTGGGGGATAAAAGAATAGAGAGAACAGAAAAGCTATGGGTGGGTTAATATGGATAGTGGGGTGGATAGAGGGTGTGCTAGGAGGTTGCTGGGTTCTAGGAGCACGTGTAGTTGGTTATTTAATTAAGGGGTCGTGCCAGTGGCACTATAAACATAGTACTACCGGGGGCGGGTGGGATATGGGAGCACTACGCTAGTCTGATTGAATAGTAGAAAGCATGCTGTTTTTACCTTAATTGGGGAAGAAAGAAGGCTACAGGAAAGTCTATCCCTTCCAACCTAATGCTTATCAGCATAAACAGATTACAAGCGGGAGTTATGGGGACATTCACCAGTGCTTTTTTGGACCCGGTTTATTAAGTTTACAGGTGGCAAGGTATTTTAGTGGATACTGACCTCATTAAAACAAGTTCCGTGGTGGGGGAAAGTCTATCGTACTTGTTGTTATTCCCAGAATGACCCTATATCCTTTTACAAGCCTTTCAGGGGGAGGTGAGGTAGAAACACCTTATTAAAACAAGTTCCATGGTGGGGGAAAGTCTTCCGTACTTGTTATTCCAGGAGTGATCCTATATGCTTTTACAAGCCATTCAGGGGGAGGCGAGGTAGGAGCACCTTATTAAAAGAAGTTCCCTGGTGGGGGAAAGTCTTCCGTACTTGCTATTCTTGGAATGACCCTATATGCTTTTACAAGCCTTTCAGGGGGAGGTGAGGTAGTCACGGGGTGTCGCGATTTCAATGATCAATGTTAATTTTGTCTTCTTTTCTTGGACCACTATATCTGGTTTTCTAGCATCTATCTTTTGAACTGCTGGTAATGGGTGATTCCATGTGATATAAACCATAATTTTCTATGATGCTTTGTTTCTCATGTTTCCAGTGTTTTTCAGCCACTTCAATACCATAATACTTGCACAATCCCCAGTGCAACAGTCTTGTCACAATACTATGCATTTCAGTATACAGTCTTTCTGCCATTAGTATGCCGTAACCAGCAACAAAGTGTGCGACTATTTCCAATTCAGTTTTACAAAACCTACATTTGTCTGTAGTGAGAATGGCCCCCCTGTTGTAGCAGTCTACAAAAAAAAAAAATCTGATAAGCCAAAGAAGAGCCATAAAGACGATACTGAGTGGACTACTGAGGATAAGAAAGAAATTATGCACCGTTACTATTATGCAAAAATCCCCCATCAACTGAGGGACTTGTTTGATGTGAAGTGTGTGCATGGGTGTCTGAATATATACACATGTGCACTTGTGTTCATGAGTAGATGTGTGTGAGACAGACAGTGTGAGTGTAGGGGGTGCCTTTGCCATACCATGAAGGGGCTCTCAGGGTAAACAATACCATAGTCTAGTCCAACTGCACTAGTGTTAAATAAGGGTTGACATGTTAATGAGGTACTTGTCACTGCAGATATGCTCATCTCAGAGTCATATTTTCTCACTGTTCCAGAAATTGACACCGGTGCATTAATCCATTTAAACAAGCAGACAGGATCTTTCTGAATACCACGGCTAGTCCTTTCCAACTACTACCTCTTCAGAAACCACATATCAAATGTCTAAACTAAATTTAATGGGGCTGGTCTTTTGTAATTCTCTCATATATTCACTAATTTCACATTGTAGCTGACCTTCTTCCTGATAATCTCACTCTCCCAACACCAGTTTCTGGTTCAAGTCAAAAAGTACTCCGCATTCTTTCAGTCAGCTTCTGTTTTTGTCTCTCAAGCATTTTCCTTTTGAACAATGAAAAATAAGTTATGTCTTACCATAACTTTCCATCTGTGTTGTTCATCTTCATTTATTCATTATTGATGGGTGTTGATTCCATCCTTGGAACAGAGTTGGCCTTATACCAAGCTCACCCCAGCCAAAACCTCTTTGAGCTAAGCTTTACCCATAGTGCCCTTCTCCCAATTACCTCAGATCGAGTTTGACTGTGACACGAAAAGCAGAGGCTATATCTGAGCAAGTTCCCTAGAGTGACACTGGACCCAGACAATCCCCCAGGAGACTCTAGGAGGGTGGGACGTAATGAATGAATGAAGATAAACAACACAAATGTAATGTTATGGTAAGACAAAACTTCTTTATCTGATGTTGTTCATCTTCATTCATTCCTTACTGATGGGACAGAGTCCCTAGCTAGCTTATATGTCTTAGGTAGCCCCTATGGAAGAATATTCCTGAGCACCATCGAACCAAAGGAAGCTCTTCCCCTGGAGACCAGATCCAATTTGTAGTGAGAGATGAAGGTATGGGGAGTAGACCATGTTGCAGCTACACAGACATCGTCCATGAATGCCCTTGAATGAAAAGCTATTGAAGTTGCCACAGATCTGGTGGAATGTGCTTTGATACAATGGGTAGGACTTGATATACCAGACAACTGCTATGTTGTTTGATTAGATGGCAATTGTTCTAGACGGAAGGACAGAGTGAAATGCTTGCAACGCTAGAAGCACTGCTCTCAGTTCTAGAACACTGATATGCAAATTGGCCTATATGGACAACAATGTGCCTTGGACAGTCATACCCTGAAAATTACCCTCCCCCATCAGGGAAGTGTCTGTGGTCACACTGGCCTTGGGCTGAGGAGGGGGTTCTTCCAAGCCCTCTGTATCACGAGTTGTATCAGTTCATCTGCAGGTGGGGTCACCCAAGAGGTTGATGGTTGAGCACAAAAAGCCTGCAGAAAGACAGACTCATCAGAGGAAGGGTTAGAGGGCTTCCAATCACCCCTCCGTTTTAAGATTTCAAGGATGCCTCCAAAGGAGACATCTTCAGGTGGTGACCGTGGGGACCCTTCCCCTTCATCGTAGTCTGTATCCTCAGTAAGAGGCTCCTCAGGGAGTCAAAGTGCTTCCTCTTGCACGATTTCTTCCTAGGTCCTTCTTCAGGGGGGGCTTCTATAGAGGACTCAGAAGGAGCACCCTACAACTGGGTCTCCTGAGGCTCTTGTGCTTGATGTCCCACAACACTGGCTTGTGTCAGTTGTGGCTGAGAGGGAAGAGTCTTTGGGTAGTCCAACATCAACAGTTTGCAAGCAGTGGCAAGTGCCCTCTCCATCACCTGGAACACAGGCCCACCTGAAGAGTGATGGGAGCCCAAAACAGAGAACGACAACCTTGGAACTGGGGTCACACCCTGCTCCAGCAAACCAGTCCCCAGGGATGGAGTCTCAAGAGAAGCTGGTACTGTAAGAGCCCCCAGAACAGAGGATGGCACCACGAAAAAAAATTGGAGCTGCTCCTGGAACCAGAGAAGTCACAGCCCAACTGCCATCCTAAGAAAGCCTCGGTTCCAACTGAACTGAAGGCCAAAGGGACGACTCCGAAACCACAGTGAGATCCACCAGTGGGACCACAGTCATGGGTACCAGAATAGACATCAGTTCCAGGGTCTTCGATGCCTGCTCTGAGGTTGAAGGAGGAGAGTAAGATGGAGTCCTTGGAGAAGTACCCCCAACTCCTATCTACAGACAAACTAGTGGATGGAGTAGTAATCCCTCTAGCTGTAAGCAACTGATTAACAAGATGCACCACGTCAAGTTCTGAAAGGCTCCTGGATGATCTAGTGGATATTCCTGAGTGGGAGTTGGGCTGCTCTAGGAATGAGCTAAACTGTTGCCCCAGAAAAGGATCCACCTTCGGAGAATATCGGATCCGAGGGTCCAACGGCACTGAAGTCTCGATGGAAGCTTGAGTAAGTTGAGTTAGTTTTTCTGGGCTAGAAAAGGCTGTAGACGGTGCCATGGTTGGTGCCGAAGTTAAATCACTGGACGGCACCAAGAGAGACAAAATTTGGAGATGCATTGTCGGTGCAGTAGTACTCTGTGCTGAAATGGTGATCAGTGCCGATGGCACAACTTTAGTAGGTGGTACCATAGAAGGTACAGTAGCAATCATTTTTGGTGCAGTAGTCACTTTTAAATGTTTAGACTTTGGTTCATCTGATTTTTCACTGGGTGAGGATGGAACCAAATGCAGTCTCTTTTTATGGGATTTGCTTGGAGTGGGTGAACCCTCTGAAGCAGGGATAGCCTCTGAAAAAGGTGCTTTTAAGAATGCTTTTCAGAATAAGTTTGTTTTGTCATTAAGAGTTCTAGAACCGAACCCATGACAAATATCACAGGGAGGCTGGACAGATAAATGAGGTACATTCAGACAAAACACACAAGATGTGTGAAAATAAGAATTCAGCATCTTACAGCTGCACTGGTTGCATTGTTTGAAACCAGACGCTCCCTTCTTTTCTGACATGACTACAGAAATGCAGGATAGAGAAAGATTTATATATATATATATATATATATATATATATATATATATAAACGAACTAAGAGGAAGGAGGGGGTATATACAATGATATTAGACACATTTATCACAAGGGTAAGGGAATGGGGATACCAACAATTGTATGAAAAGAAATGCCTCAAAAAGGTAATAATGAGCAGTAAAGGGAGTAATAAAGGGCTTTCCAATAAAGAGGGTAAACTATCGACTAACAAGAAGGTTGAAAGGGATTTTCAGAAAGGGTTAGAAAAATGTATTTACCTAGGCTTAGTCAAGAGCTGGCTTGGCAATGCGGCAAACGAGATCTGAGGCAACTGGGAGAAGGGCACTGTGAGTAAAACTTAGCTCGAGAGTTTTTGGCTGGTGCAAACTTGGTATGGTATAAGGCCAACTCAGTTCAGAGGATGGAACAGACACCCATCAGTAAGGAATGAATGAAGATTAACATCATCAGATAAATATTTCACTGATGAAGTCTTTCTATCTGTTTGCTGTTGTCAGAAGATTGAGAAGCAGAGTTTCAGTGTGCTGTTTAACTCTTTCTTGGCCAATTTTTTTTTTTTTTATTTCATCCACAAAATATCTTTGATTCTGTAAGAAAAAACATTCTGAAGACAACTAGATATACAAATTAAATTGGTCACTTGCCCTTCAACATCTCCTGCCTACTAGGATAAGCTTGCTTCTGTTATGCCTGGTATGCAGTGGGGACAAATTTACCAGAAATCTAAAAAGAAAAACTACCAGGGAAAAGAACATGCTAGACATTGTCTGTGTTCCTGAAGAAATTAACTGTTACTTTTTGTCAAGTTTTACCACCATTGTTGTGCTGTGATTAACGGGTTATAAAGGTTAATTTGTTGATAGATAATTTTGGCAAACTGAAAGTTAAACCAATGCACAAATGATTAATTACAGATAACATTGAAGCACAGCAGTTAGGGTTACCATATTTGTTTGTATGTAAAAGAGGACGGCCTCTTAGGGCTGAAGAGCAAAAAAAAAAAAAAAAAAAAGGTCTTTATTCTTGTTGTAAGACTAAAACAAAAACAAAAAAAAAAGGTCTTTAGTCTTGTCTTTAATGCATTTCCGAATTAAAGATGATTTTCTGGCCCGTATGCCGGTATACGAGCCAATCAAAACCTCGTACAGCGGACACTCTTCTGTTCAATGCGGAACATCAAGCAGTTCTGCATTGAACAGAGCTCCACTTTTTGATTGGCTCGTATACTGGTATATGAGCCAATCAAAAAAAAAAAAAAAAAAACAAAGCGGAGGAAAAACTCCGAAATAGGTATGTCTGGTTTTTGAAAATTCTGTGATTTGTCCGGGTTTTAAAACCCGGACAAATCACAGAATTTTCAAAATCCGCCCGGACAGGAGCCCAAAAAAGAGGACGTATCTGGGAAAACCCAGATGTATGGCAACCTTAACAACAGTCACCATGCAAAACTAATCGGAGTGATGCATTCAGTGTAAAATGTGCAGAAGGAATGTGGAAAGTTTTGAAAGAGAAATTGTTTGAATGCAAAAAAAAAATAAAAAAAATGTTTATCAGGATCTAGGTATACAACATCAGGGGATATATTTCCATAAGAACAAGTTACGGTTTGAGACAAAAATATAAGAAATGGAAAAGAGGTCAAACTACAACTTTGAAAACTGAAATAAACAAGCTGGACAAACTAAGCACAGTGTGAGACAAGATCAAGAAAACATTGAAGAAAATTTATATAATGATACTCAGCATAATAGGAAACCATTTTATAGATACACAAGATGCGGAAGGAGTAAAGACATACAAATTGATAAACTGTGTGTAGATTCTAAAATGTATTCTTAGACGTAACAGATTACAGATATATTTACAAAACCTTATGCAAAACATTTTGGCTCCACAAAGAGGGTGATGGGTTTTTCTACTGACATCCAAGTAACCTCAGATACTGGAATCAAATTAGATTTTGAAAAAGAACTATGCAAACTGGATTCAAATAAAACACTGGGTGGAGATGGAATTAGTTATAATGACCTGATAACACTTCTGCAAGAACTTATAGGACCATCATACTACAAAGAAGTTATGTATTCACCATAACATTCCATGCGAGTTATCCATCTCGCCTTCATTCTTTACTGATGTGGTTCAGAACCGATCCTCCGTTTGACTCGGCCGTTTACAAAAGCTCGTGGTCTCCCAACTAGCTTGTGGCTTACTCCCTATCCCATGATGCTCTAGGGAATTCCCCAGATCTTGTTTGCTGGAATACGAAATAGCACATATAAAAAAGTTTTTATCAATAAAAACCAAGAAGAGGGCCAGAGAATATTAGATGTCAAATAGTAACCTCTAGATCCTCCAGGAGCCAAAAGCTGGGGGGCAGGAGGGTGGAACGTAAGAATGAAGGCGAGATGGACAACTCACATGGAACGTTACGCTGAGTATAGAACTTCCTTATGTGATGTTGTCCCGTCTTGCCTGCATTCTTTACTGATAGGACAAGTAGCACCATCTTTCTTGGGTGGCTCACAGGTGAACATTCTTCAGAACCGTGGATCCAGAGGCCCTTGTCCCTGGAGGCCAAATCCACTTTGTAATGAGTAATAAAGGTATGAGGTCCTGCCCATGTTGCTGCAGCACAGATGGTGTCAATTGGCAGTTTTGCACGAAAGGCAGAAGAGGTAGAAATAGCCCTTGTACAATGAGCCCTTATTTTGCCTGGAAATTGTTTACAGACTGGTAGGTGAATGTAATGCAATCTGACAACCATCTGGATATAGTAGACTTAGCTACTGGAGCACCTTTCTTGCAGTCTGAAAAGGATACAAACAGTTGGTCAGCCTTTCTAAAGTCCTTTGTTCTGTGTAAGTAGAAACATAATAGCCTGTGAACATTTAGTTGATGTAACATATATTCTGCCTTACTGCCATATTTGGGGAAAAATGGTAAGTTTATGGACTGGTTTAAGTTTGATTCTAAGCATACCTTTGGTAGAAAGGATGGGTTTGTACAGAGTGAGAGACTGTCCTTATGGAACAGCATACAGGGAGGTTTGAGGGACAATGCTTGTAATTTTGAAACTCACCTAGCTGAAGTGATTGCTACTAGGAAAGTTGTCTTCCAAGTTAAAAACTTTAGGTCACAGGATGGTGCAGGCTCAAAGGGGGAAAGGATTATATGGGATAAAACAAAATTTAGGTTTCATGGAGGTAAAGGTGGTTTAATGGGTGGTTTTAACAGGTTAGTACCTCTCAAGAAAGCTTTGCAAAGTCTGTGGGACATAATATTCAGACCTCCTTATCCAAGATGGGAATTAGAGATTGCGGCTAATTGAACTAACAGTAGCTGCAGCTGCCCCCTCCAAAAAAAGCTTTGCTAAAAATTCCAGAATGAAGGATAAAGGTGCAGACGAAAGGGTCAAGATTATTTTCAAAAGCCCAGGAGGAAAATCTTTTCCATTTGCTAAAATATCATCATCTCATAGAAGCTTTGTGAGAAGATGTCAAGATATGTTGTGCTGAAGGTGAAAAGTCAGGTAGCCTGGCTATGTTTGGAATCAGAGCAACCATGCTGTCAACTTGAGGGTTTGCAGAGATGGATGGAGCCTCCCTGATGGATGAGTCAGAAGATCTGGAACTGGATCCAGAATCCAGGGCTCCTCCTGAAGAGAAGGCCACAAGAAGGGAGAACCAGATTTGATGAGGCCAATATGGGGCGAGAAGTATTAAGGTCCTTCCCAATGTGCTGGCTTTCTGAAGAACTTTGGGTATCAACGGAAAAGGATGAAAGGCATAAAGGAGACCCAAGGGCCAATCGTGTATGACTGCATCCCTTGGGGATTCCCCTGGAGGGGGGATTAGGGCAAAGTAGCTGCTGCATTTGGCGTTCATGGATGTGACAAAAAGGTCACAGCAAGGCTAGCCCCATTTTCAGAAAATCATTTCTGCTATGTCTTGTTTCAAGGACTACTCGTGAGGCATCAGAATTGCCCTGCTGAGTTTGTCTGCTATCACAATGAATTTCCCCCGGATGACCATTGCTAAAAGAAAACATAGGGAGGAGGCTCCCCACTGCAATACTCTCAGTGCCTCTCGACAAAGGGGGTAAGATCTGGTTCCTTCTTGTATGTTTATATGCTATACAACTGACATGTTGTCCATTTGGATAGTAATTGTTCCTATCAGAAGAGAGTCTTGGAATGCCTGCAACGCAAGAAGCACCACTCTCATCTCTAGGACATTGATGAGCAAGTGGGCCTCGTGATCCTGCCAAGTGTCTTGGACTGTCCTTCCCTGATAATGCCCCCTTCCCACCTGGGAAGCATCTGTGGTCACAATAGATAACGGTTGTGGAAGAACAATGGGTCGACCTAAGGTCACTTGATTGGAGTGTAGCCACCAATGGAGGTCCCTCCTGCAAGATTCTGTTAACTCATTACAGCTGGGTGATGTCTCCAGGCATTTCTGCAGTTACCTCCTACTGCGCCTCTAGGCATCAAATATTGCTTGTTCATATTTGCATTAATAATTCCAAAACCATGTTACATACAAGGTATAATAAAATTTTGTCTTAAAGCATACATGATGGCAAACACAATTGTATTGATATATCACCTCTGTCAATGGGCATTTGTTAAAAATATAAGGTGATAACTTTATTTTTTAAATGCTGAAGCCACGCCCACTTGGAGTTAAAGGTACACACTCAAAATAGGTCTACTGGAGGGAATGATATGATCTAATGTGACATCAGAAGTTCCTGCATGGACTACTGAGTGAACAGCAGCCACTGTAAGTCTCATGCAGCCGTGCTAACGGAATTACATTTATCACTGCCGCCATGATGTCTAGTACTCTTAAAACTATCCTTGCTTGAATCTTCCTTTTGAAAAGAAGGACTGGGACCTGAAGCCACAAGGCTTGTACTCTTTCTGGGGGAAGCTTTACCATCATTTTTGTAGTATCGAGATCTGCGCCTATAAAAATAATATGTTGAGATGGCAATAAGGCAGTTTTTTTTTTTGTAGTTTATTGCGATCCCTAAATGGGAGCAGAGTCTCAGGGTGGTGTCTCTTGCTTCTGTTTGTAGATGCTTGGTGGTGGTGGTGGTTAGGAGCCAGTCATCTAGATATGGAAACACTCAGAATCCTAGACACCTCAGGTGAGCACCGACTACTGCCATACATTTGAGGAGCACTCTGCGGGCTGTAGTGAGACCAAAGGGCAGACCTCAAAACTGGTAATAACTGGCTCCCAGCAAAAAGTGTAGGTGACTCCTAGATGGCCTGTCCTTTTTTATGTGGGAGTACGCATCCTGGAGGTCTACAGACCACATCCAATTGTATTTTCCCAAAAGGGAAGTATCGACTGCAGTGTTACCATCCGTAACTTTGTCTTTGTTATAGATTCATTCAATCTGCTGAGATCAAGTATGGGTCTCCAGCCCCCTGTTTTCTTTGGAATTAAAAAGAACCTTGAGTAAGTCCTGGATCCTATTTGGTCTGCGGGGACCAGCTGGATGACACTTTTTTCTACCAACTTCTGTATTTCTAGCGTTGCTTGTTTCCTGTGACTGGGTAGAATGTCCAGAATGTTTTTCATGCGTGGGGTAGGAAGGGAAAAGGGTATGGAGTAACCTATGGATATGATGCTTTGTACCCATTTGTCTTTTGTTATTTCTAGCCGGGCATCTGGGTACAAGGATAAGCGACCCCAGACTGCCTCCATAGGAGGAATGATGGGCCTTCCTTTCAGGAGCACTGAAAGGGCTTACCAATCCTTGTTGCCCTGGTTCTGCAGACCCCTTCTGCTGTGTGGCCATAGTCTTCCATTATTGCTTCCCCCTCTGCCCCTGGGGGGGGGGGGGGGACTCACCACATGTGTCTTGAAAAACTCTCTGGGAATTTTGAAATCACATCTTTCCTCCCTTATGACCTTTTGGAGAAGGTATGGAAAAAAGGACTCAGATGGCAGAGAGTTTTTCCCTCCTGTTCACACCTGGTTAGTGTGTCTTTGACCTTAGGCCTGAACAAGGATGATGTTTCCCATCTTTCCTGTAACTAACCTACTCGGTAGCACTAGAAAGCCTTAAACTGATACAAGCCTTCTAGCTTAGGAGAGTGATACGTATCAGTTTTCTGTACTTTCTTGCTGTACTTAACTGTTTTCCATCTAAACACAGACTTTCCAGCATTTATTGTGATTTAAAAGCTTGTTTTTTTCACATATTGTACTTATTTGACCACCTGCACTTTTAAAAAGTTGTTTTTTGTTTAAATAATTTGTTTAACTGTTGTAGGCTACACACTAAAGTGTGATGGCCTTTTCTAATCCTTTGTAGTCGTTTAAAGCTGTTTTAAGTGTATTTTTTTACTATTTTTGCCTTTTCTAATCCTTTGTAGTCGTTTAAAGCTGTTTTAAGTGTATTTTTTTACTATTTTTGCCTTATCTTTTCAAAAAAACAAAAATATTCCTTGTTTCCCGCCTTTCTAAGCTAGTCTAGTCCAGTTTTCAGGCTAGTGCTGAATTCAGGGCTGTGATACTAGTTTGAGTTGCCCATACCTTACTTGGATAGAAGGAAGTTTCTCTGTTCACCTGTGACAGAGGGGAGCTTTGAGCAACCTATCTGTCCCTGGAGGAGTGGTTCCAGCCCAGAAGTTAGTAGTTTATTGGCCATTTTGGGCTAATTTCTATCTCTATCATTTCCCTACTAAAAAAAATGTGTTTGCATGGTTTTGCGCACCGGGCAGTGCCGGTTAGCTATGGTTAAATTATTCCCGGCTCCACTAAGTCTCCTCTTCAGTTTTTCCCTTGAAACTAGTCTAGCTCTCAACCTAAGCATTCAAAAAGCATCTTACAGCCCAGCACTTGCTCAGACCTAATAGCAAGCACTAATATACCCTGACACTGACTGCCCTGCAGGGCAAGGCTGTTTATTCACCCCTCACCAACCAAGTGATTAAGCAGCTCACCCTACTATTCAGGCATGACCAATGGGCAACTTCAGGTGCACTCTCCAGTCCAGCTGGTGAATCTGGGTATCCTGAGGCAATGTTACAACTGCCTCATGTACACAGACAACCCTCTCCTCCTGCCACAAAACACTAACATATGCGATAAATGTAATTATACAGCCAAACTGGAAGCTAAGCTGTCTCAACCCAAGACTGGAACAGACAGTCAAGAGGAGAAGGTTAACACTTGCACTACAACTCCTGCCGCACACAGACCTACTAAAACAACACTGACAAAAAATACACAAATACACAAAATCATACTTGGAGGCTCTAAATACAAACCTGCAAAAGCATCAGGGACCTCCAAAGCAGACACCCAAACAACCTGCACTTTCAGTCACAAACCAGACAACACATAAAACACAAAATCAGTGTGCCGCACAATCACAGCCCTTAAGGCGAAATAACATACCTAACACACTAGTAATAGGTGACTCTATAGTCAGGCACACTGACGTCCCACTCACTAGGCTGGACAAGCAGAAGGTTACTGCTAGCTACCTGTCGGGAGCCAGAATCCGCCACATAACACAAGCACTCAGGGCACTCCAAAACAAGTACAAATATGACTGTCATTGTTCATGTTGGTGTGAATGACCTGAGACGTACCTCCCTGGACTACATGAAAAGAGACATGGAAGAGCTCTCTGGTCATGTAGCCCAGGCTGGTATAACCCTGACCCAGAGTAGCATCCCGCCCTCACCAAAAATGATACCTCAGTATAAAGAAAAAATTATCACTTTCAACAAGGCTAAGCTTCTGGTGTCATTCAAAGGGGATCCAGTGTCTGTCAGTCTGGGATGACATGCTCGACAAGCCGCGTTGCTTCGCAAGAGATGGCTTGCACCTGTCACCCCCAGGCTTTCGAATACTGGCCCCATAGTGCCTTTTTTAGGCAAGGCTCAAACATCAAACCCATCTCCGTAAACAGCACAATTAACAAAAAACTGAGGGTTATGCAACTCAATGCTAGGAGTTTAAATCTCAACATGCACACGCTCGAAGCACTCCTCAGTATGGAGAACATCGACAACTGTGCAGTAACTGAAACCTGGTTCAAGGCTCCAGAGAGCACCCCAGCACTACCGGGCTACAACTCATACCACACGTTTCGGCCACAGAACATGGACCGAAACATAAAAGGAGGGGGTGTATCCATATTCATCAAGGATAACTACATCTCCACGTTAGTGGCACAGCATGATACCTCTGAGATCATCCATGCGCAACTAACATTGGGCAAATCTGCAATGCAAATTGTGTCCTGCTACAGATCACCCACCATGACCCAGGACCACCACTCCACCTTTCTGGAGACGCTGGAAAACATGAAGGTCCTAACAAACACCCTGATATTGGGTGATTTAAATTACCCTACCATTCACTGGGAAAACTACTAGAGTACAAATTCCCAAGCCCAGCAGGTCCTGGAATTCATCAACTCAAACGCCCTGGATCAGCTGGTAAACTCCACTACCAGAGGTGAAAACATATTGGACCTGGTCATCACCAACATGGGCGACAGGTGTTCCACACCAGAGCTCAACCAGTCACTGGTTAGATCAGAACATAAACTAATCACTCTGGATGTCCACACCCCACCTACCACCCCCAACTAAGGAAACCACAGTAAAAAACTTTTCTAAAGCAAACTTCACCTTACTTAAGACAGAGGTGGTAAGTTTCACAGCCCCTACGCTAAAGGATAACGCTGCCTAAGATGCAGAAACCTTTACAAATGCACTCTATGAGCACCTACAAGGATGCATGGATCATGCCATCCCCTAGCAAAACCAAGACTCACTCCTCTAAGAGAAGGAAACCAGTTTGGTGGATCCCTGCAATAAACAGGCTATACAATAGGAGGAAACTAGTTCAGAAAAAAAGCAAATCCCAAGAAAGAAAGACATCACTGATCAGTATCAGTAAGAAACTAAGGTCCCGCATGAAATCATCCAAGGCTAACTTAGAAAGGAAAATAGCCAAGGATTCAAAAGGTAACCACAAAGCCTTCTTTAGTTATGTTAAGAATCTAAGTGGCAACTCACAGATATGCACTAAACTAGTGCAAAATAGCACATAAAATACTGAACCTACTGATATTGACAACATCCTGGCAGATAGATTCATTGCAAACTTCATCCCCCTCTCAGCTCCAAAAGGGCCCACAATAATACTGGAAAATTGTACTGTCCCAAAAATCACAGAGACACAGGTGAAAACAGCCCTTTCAAAAGCCAAAAACACAGCGTCAATGGGACCAGATGGTGTCCCAGACTTGCTTCTGGCATGAACTACAGAACGAACTAACCCCCCACCTAAACACGCTGTTCAACATCAGCCTCTCCGCAGGCTACGTGCCCATAGAATGGCGCACAGCAATGGTTATTCCTCTCCACAAAGGAGGGGCCACAACTGACCCTGGTAACTATTGCCCCATAAGCCTGACTAGCCTGGTCTGCAAGGCTATGGAGCGCATCATCATGGAACTCATTAACAAAGACATTGGGAACCTCCAAACACTAGACCCAACCCAGTTCGGCTTTAAGGGCAGATCATACCTACTAAACCTGGTTGACTTCTTCGAGACAGTCACCAATGCCATAGACGAGGGAAAGGTGGTTCACACAGCCTACCTTGACCTGGCCAAGGCTTTCAACACCATTCCCCACTCAGGTATTACAGAAAAACTTACCAGCCTGAACATAAACCCCTATGTCATGAGATGGGTTGCCAACTGGCTTACAGACAGAAATCACATGGTAAGAATAGCGGGCTCCAGGTCCGACTCTAAACCAGTCACAAGTGGTGTCCTGCAAAGCTTGGTCCTGGGACCTCTACTGTTTGGCATACACTTCCCATAACTACAGGCAAACACAGGAGGACTATGACTAACCAAGTTCGCTGATGACTGCAAACTGGGAGCCATAACTGACTCTCTGGCTGACATGGACATCCCCCAAAAGGGCCTTACTGAGACAGAGTCAAATTCATGGCCTCAAGCTAAATGCCAAAAAATGCATAGTCATCCCGTTTGGGAAAAACAAAACACCCACGAATTACCACATAGATGGCAGCCCCCTTAATACAGAAGAGGTAATAAGAGATCTGGGGACCCAGGTAGATAGTAATCTCTCCTTTGACAATCATATTGCCAAAGTAGTTAAGAAATCCTTCTATGTGGCCCATCTAATTACTAAAGGGTTCACATCTAGAAATAAAGAGGCTATAGTGCCCCTCTACTCTTCACTCATTAGACCCATCAGAGTACAATGCCCCATTTGGGATGTACCTCACAAGACACTTCCAACAGCTGGAAAGACCACACAAGTACCGATTACTGGTCTCAAACATACGTCCTATGCAGCCAGAGTGGAAAAACTCCAGCTGTACTCAGTGGCATATCGCTTACTCAGAGGTGATCTCTGCCTGACTTACAAAGCCATGTCCAACTCAGAATTGATGGACATGCTCCACCTAAAGAAATCCAAGTCACTGCGAGCAACTCGCTCTAGTGAGCTAAACCTCGCCACAACAATAAATAGAACATGCTGGAGGGATAGATTCCTGTCACAGAGACTCCCCATGCTTTGGAACAAAATTCCAAATTATATCAGGCAGAGCCCCTCACTAACACTCTTCAAGAGAAACCTTGACGAGTGGATGGGTAACAGAAAATACACCCATGGGATCACTTTATTGACTCTGCTTGACAGAGGATCAGTTAATTAATCAATGGGCCGGCGAAAGCTGACACACTCTGGCTAGGCTAATAAATGCCCTCAGGCAGATAGCCTAGTACCTACCTATGAACCTTTGAACCTATAAAGAGGGCATTAACAAAAGAAGACTTAAAGGGTTCCATAAAGTTACACAAGCACATCCAGAAATGTCTTCCAAGGGAAATCCCTGAACCTGCTGCCCTACTCACTCCATAAGCTGCATAAGAAATCATGGATGAGTTTACTACTGAATTCAAGGGGGAGAGCTGGGAGAACACTATCTGATACCTCCACAGCTACTGAACCCTGTACAGCAACTCCTAGCTCCTTCAGATCATCTCTCTGCAACGTGATAAAGCATTAAGATAATTCAGGGACTTGAGTTTAAAGGTCGCTGAAGAAAATTTACGCTTTCTGTATCTGCCCATCTGTGACTTGTTCGGGGGATGGACAGAAGAGTATTTCTGACAATTCCTCCTTGGTGGCTGCCGCCACCACCATATCATCTACTGGGGCACTTTTTGTTATGAAGGTTTTATCCTCGGGGGATGTGATGAATTTATTTGGCCTCTGGGGAACAGGCTCCTTGGAATCTGGAGACTCCCATGCCTTTCGACAAACTAATTCCATAAGTTCATAGAAAGGTGGAGACACCCAAGTGGTGGAAGGGTGAGATCCAAAAGACTTCAGTAGACAGACTCTTCATCAGAAGGGTTGATGGGCTTCCAGCCATCTCTCTGCTTAAGAATTTCTAGGATGTCTGCAAAGCAGACATCCTCAGAGGGTGACCGTGGGGACTCGTCTGATTCATCGACTCGTCTGGAGAGTCCAGATGCTTTCTCTTGCATAATCTCTTGCAAGGGACCTCTTCAGAAGGGCATTCTGGAGAGGTTTCAGAAGAGAGAGGTTCCCCCACTAGGGCATCCTGAGGCCTTGGATCTCCACATGTGTGGACTCGGTTGTGCTGAGATGGACACTGGTACCTTTGGGAGAGGAATGACTGGATCTGAGAGTGGGGCTGCCCATGGGGACAACACTCTCCTCAACACCTTGAAAGCCCCCTCACCCATGACCCAAGGAAGCTCCCGGTTCCAAAGAATTAGAAGGTTTCCCTGGCACCAAGGAGGGTGGCTCTGAAGCTGATGTAGGAGCCAGGCTCACCCGTGCTGAGGCCCCGAGAGGCATGTTCAGATCTGACCACTGTCCGATCCGACTATCCTCCCCAGACCCGACCAGAAAGCATTGGCTGCGAGACTCAGTGAGCTCAGATAGCACCGAGGAAGTTAGAGCAGAAGTCGGAGTTGGAGATCCTGGAGCAGGTCTCGGCTCTGATGGTTCCACTATGATCAGCTCCATGCATTCTGGCTCTGAGGCAGGTCAGAGGAGGAGTCAATAATGATGGGGTAGGTCCATTCAGCTCCAAAACCCTCTGGGTCGCTTCGACAATAATTTGGCTAGTGCCGGTGTACTTAAAGGCCTCCACATCACACAATCCACATCATCTTCTGACAAACTCCTGGACAGAGAAGAGGGGACAGGAGATCTCGATCTTTGTAATATTGGCGACCTTAAAGTCAGAGAAACTGGCTCCAGGACACGGGACCGGCTCCGAGTCTGCAATACCAATGGTTCTGAAACACGAGGAGCGGAGGTAGATGGTTTTTCAGGCCTGACAGATTTCGGGGCCGATGAAGACATTTTTGAAATTTTATTTGTAGGTCCAGATTGATCTGAAGAAGATGAAGATCTTTTTCTTGATTTTCCAGATCTAGGAGGGGAAGAGGTTTGTTTTGATGTACTCTGACCTTTTCCTAAGCCTTCCAAAAAGGAACTCTAACAATCCTCTCAGTATCAGCTTATTGTTCCTTTCAAGGAGAACTCTTGAATGAAATGAGTGGCATATACAGCACGACTCTTGCAAGTGTACTGCTCCAAGGCAATACACACATTGAGTATGGCTATCAGTTAAAGACATTTGCTGGGAACACTTAGAACATTTCTTAAACCTAGAGGGTTTGGTGTCTTAATTGCTTAGACATATTAGCCAAGAAAAATACACAACTTACCACCATCAGTAATAGTTTGGAGCAATAACTCTCTCTTAAACGAGCTATTTAGATAGGAACAGAAGACATCAAATAACATTTTTTTGTAGTACAAAAGAGCACACAACACAGGAAAAAAGCCCTTTAACTTAAACGGGCTGAGCCGCTCTCTAAGTTAAACGAGCTGACTTGGGAAAAGGGGTTTAAACTAGTTTCCTGCACAGTAAACAACCAACAGACACACAATGATATTTCAAATAGAAGCTTTAGTACAAGAAAACCTTATGTTAAACATTAACCAAGCAACTAAATACACAGCACACTTGACAGCCTAGTAGCACAAGCCCTCTAACTTAAACAGGCTGAGCTGCTCTCGAAGTTAAACAAGCTCACTCAGGGGAAAAAAAAGGTTCAAACTAGTTCCCTGATCAGTAAATAATGCACATACATGCAATGATATTTCAGATGGAAAAGGTTTAGTACAAGAAAACCTTAAAAGTTAAGATTAACTGAACAACTAACACACACACAGAGAAGCCGGGATAGGGATGGAACTTTGGGCCTCGAGATAAAATGATGACCCCAGAGAAAACACAGCATGGAATGGACACAGGCTAACACTGTGACTAACAAAGTCAGAGAATTATTAAGATAATAGCACAAAATTATTAAAGAAGGAAAAACAAGTTTAAAAGGTATAATACAATGATTTAAAGGTAAACTTAGCCAGAGCTAGTTGAAGAAACACCCGATCTGTTTTGTGGCAAACAAGATCTGGGGAATTCCCTAGAGCATCATAGGATAGGCAGTAAGCCATGAGCTAAATGGGGTACCCTTGAGCTTTTGTAAAAGGCAGAGTTGGAACCGAGGATCGGTTCCAAACCCCATCAGTAAAGAATGAAGGAGAGGCAGGACATCACATATATTATTTAGTAGATCGTATAAATATGGGGAAATATGGGCTTATTAAACCTTAAGTCTACTTTCATGTTATGGAAATATAATGGGAAAGGTAATATTGGATACGTTTTCATCAGAAATGGAAAGGATGGGAAGTGAAACCGTATATCTGCATGCATATGTTGAAAATATATTTATTGCCACCTGTAACATGATGTTTTATAACATAATAGCATCTATGAATGAAAAACTGTGTAATTTATATAGATTTAACTTCAGAATTTGACAGGGGATACACAAAACACTGATCAATAAATTAGAACTAGGTATTGATTTACTCTTGATAAGATGGACAGCTTACAAATAGGACATGACAAGTCTCGTACAGCAATTGGACAGGTGAAATTCTTGGTTACAGTCAGGATGTCCCACAGAGATCTGTCGTAGACCCTTACTTGTTTGGATTGTACCTTTTAAGCTTATCTTTTTAATTGGAGGTGTTCTACAGTCTGTATATGCAGATGACCTGAAACTGGGTAACCTGATTACGTGCGTTACAGATAGGACATTTCTGCAAAAGAACTTGACTAAATTGATCATGGGAATAATATGCTGATAAATACATAAACTAATTGTATAAGATTTGGGAGACATAAATTGAAAGGTGAATATTCAATACAGCACACAGTGATTGAAACTGTTGATTCATTTAAGGACCTGGGTAGATCCACCTTTGAGTTTTTCTAATCATATCAGCCAGTTGGTTAATGATAGTTATAGAACTATAGGTTGTATAAAAAGATATCTAAAGTCTATGAAATCAGAAATTATGAAGTCATTGTTTGTTAATTACATTACACCTGAACTTGAGTACTAAATGACAATTTGGAAACCTTGTAAGAAAACAAGCATGAGTAAACTGGAAAGAATACAACATAAATATACCAAGGGCATCCATAGAGGTGAAATTTAAGTTATTATGAAAGACTAAAATATCTGAATTTGCACAGTGTTGATTACAGATACTCAAGAGATCTTATTCAGGTATATATGGCATTTAGAGACAAGTACCTCTAGGAATGTTTGGGGTTATCAAAAATTAGTACAGAATCAGACAACCTATGGAGAAGATTCTATAGAAATGAGACATGCACTAATTAGTTCTCAGAGAAAGTACAGTTGTGTACACATACCATAAATGTAGATGTTAGAGTGTATTCACTGTTGCAGTCATTACATCTGGGTTATCTGCCTGCAGATAGCCCTCAGCCGGCCTGAATACCAGAATCTTGGATTCCTATGTCGGATGCTGTCTCTTCTTCCATGACGTCAGGTTGCCAGGGGTATAAAACATGCAGACAACACCATTACATCAGTTTTTCTTGCCCCAGATGTCAGGTGCCCCCAATGGGAAGCAATTATATGTTATGTTACACCTCTAACAAAAAGTAAATACACCAGAAAGCTCAAATACACCAAACAAGAAGGAAAGGTAGAGCCAAGAGAAGTTAGGGGGCTGGAGGGAGGGTAACCAGAACTGCAACAGTGAATACACTCGAACATCTATATATATGGTAAGTGTACACATCTGTACTATGTTCTTCATGTTTCACTGTTGCAGTCATTATGTTTGGGTCGATTCCCAAAGCTAAGGAAGGGAGGAGGAATTTAGAGAGCATTAGGGCCAGCTATTAAGCCCTGCAAAACTGCAGTGGCAAAACCAGCTCTGGATTTAGAAAAAATAGGCATGTGGTAATGCTTGGTGAAGGTATGTACAGAGCTCCAGGTAGCAGCTTCTAGGATGTCCCTGGTGGGGACTCCTCTGAGAAAGGCTGCAGAGGTAGAGGCAGCCCTGGTGGAATGTGATCTAATCCCCTGTGGGGTAGGTTTTCCATGGTGCTTATAGCAGAAATGAATGCAACGTGCTATCCATTTAGAAATGGTTTGCTTTGAAATGGCCTTCCCCTCTGCCCCTTCAGCAAAGCCAACTATTAGCTGTTCAGAGTTTGAGAGGCTTAGTCCTGTCCAAATAAAATCTAAGTTGTCTGTGCACGTCCAAAGAGTGCAGTATTCTTTCTCCTTTTGTTTTGCGGATTTGGGAAAAAGGTAGGCAAATGAATGGACTGATTTAGGGCCACACTAGACACCACCTTGGGCATAAAGGAAGGATTGGTCATGAGGGAAACCCTGTTTGCATGGAAGATAATGAAGGGCTCCACTGCCATAAGCGCCTGTAATTCAGACACTCTTCTAGCTGAAGTGATGGCTAGAAGGAAGGCTGTTTTCCAAGAAAAGAATTTCAACTCTGCAGTTGCAGCTGGTTCAAATGGAGGGAGAGTGAGCTTTTCCAATACAAAGTTAAGATCCCAGGCCGGAGTAGTGGCTCACCGGGGGGGGGGGGGGTCTTAAATTTTTAGCCCCTGTGAGGAATTGCTTTATCAGGGGGTAAGAGAAGAGGGATGGTTCAGTATTATAATGCGCTGAAATGGCAGAGGCATGAATTTAAACAGACGAGAAGGATAGGCCCTTGTGGAGCATTTCTGTTAAGTACTGAAGAATATGAGGTAAGCTGGGCACCGTAGTGCCCATCCCCTGAGTCTGGCTCCAGGAACAGTATCTTTTTCACTTTTCAGCATATGATTTTCTAGTACTGGGTCTCCTTGCTTCCAGAATGACATCTAGTACCTGCTTACTGAGGGATGCTATTGGAGAGCTCAAAGAATTAGCCAGGCTGCAAGGTTCAGGGTTTGAAGCCAAGGGTGCAGAATCTGGCCTGCCTGCTGGGACAGCAGGGAAGGTGTCTGAGGTAGGTGCCATGGATCCAGCAGTATCATACTGCCCAAGAGGGGGTACGAGTGCTGGCGAGGCCAGTCTGGTGCAATCAGTATTGTCCTTGGTTTGTCCTGTTCGATCTTTAGCAGAACCTTCAAAAGGAGAGGCAGAGGGCGAAAGGCATAAACTGAGAGGCTTTCCCAGGTAAAGGACAGGGCATCCACTTTCCAAGCTTGACTGTGGGGAGTCCTTGTGCAGAATTTGTCCAATTGGTAGTTCTGAGGGGAGGTAAACAGGTATATCTCTGGAGTCCCCCATTTGTTCCTCAAGAGGTTGAATATTTTTGGTTCCAGTTTCTATTTGTGTGGGTCCATGAGATTTCTGCTTAGGTCATCTGCCAGTGAATTTAGCTTGCCTGGCAGGAATTGAGCTTGTACGTGCACTTGGTAGCTCGGGACTGTGTTCCACAGAGGCATGGTTAGTCTGCAGAGAGGGTACGAGTGGGTTCCCCCCTGCTTGTTTATGTACCACATAACTGTGGTGTTGTCTGTCTTTACCAATAATTGTTCTGGAAGGATATGGTCTTTGAAGGCGGTCAGGGAATTCTGTACAGCTAACATTTCTTTTTGATTGATATGCAGGTGCATCTGACTCTGGTTCCATTTGCCCTGAATGCACCTCCCTGCCAAGTGAGCCCCCCATGCACAGTCTGATGTGTCTGTAGTCAGGGTTTGGGCGTCAGGGGGGTAGATTGAAAGGGAGCCCCTTGTTTAGGTGGCAGGCCTCTGCCCACCAAAGGAACTCTTTATACAAGGAATGATAGGAATCATTGATTCCAACTCCTGAGAATGTTGACACCATAGGCTTTTTAGATACCATTGTAGTTTCCTCATATGCAGTCTTGCATATGAAATTAGTAGAATGCAAGAGGCCATGAACCCCAGGACTTGCAGGATTTTCCTTGCAGACAGCTGGGTCTTTGTGGCCAGTAGTTTGAAGTAAGCTGTCAAATAAACTTGTTTTTCTGGTGTGAGGTAAGCCATCGGGGAAGTTGTGTTCAAGCTTGTTCCCAGGAATACAATTTGTTGGCAGGATATTAGATGAGATTTCTTTTCCTCCCAGCAAGGTTAGAAGTTTCTTTACAAATGCCAGATGTTTTAATAGCATGTCCTGGCTTTCTGCCTGAATTAGACAATCATCCAAGTATGGGTATATTTGAATATTTTTCAGCCTGCAAAATGCAATGGCTGGAGCTAGACACTGTGAATACCCTGGGCGCAATAGATAAGCCAAAGGAAAGCGCAGAGAACTGATAGTGCTTGCAGCCTGCTCTGAAGCGTAGGTATTTCCTGCAAGATTCCCTTACTGGAATGTGCAGGTAAGCTTCCTTTAAGTCTAAGGTTGTCAACCAGGCATCTTTGCCTAACATAGGAAGCAGCTGTTGGAAGTGTTAGCATTTTGAATTTTGGGATTATCAAAAAGGTGTTTAGAATAGAGAGGTCCAGGATAGGACACCACGAGCTGTCTTTTCTGGGTACCAGGAAAAGTCTTGAGTAAAAACCTTGTCCCCTTTCTTCTGCTGGGACAGGCTGAATAGCCCTGATACATAGAAGAGAGAGAACCTGCTGTTGAGCCTCTGCCCACTGATTTGGGGGTAGGTCTGGCCAACTGTTTTGGTAAGGTGTGGAAGTGGAGTCTGTATCCTTGGAAAACTATATTTAGAACCCATTTGTCCTGGGTAATGAGTTCCCAGTTTTTTGCATGCAGGGCAATCTTTCCCCCTAAGGGAGCAGGCAGTTGAGCAGGGTTTGCAAGGGTTAAGGTTAAGTCATTGTGACATTTTTACATAGGGGGGTGTCTTACTACTTCCAGTTTTGGAAGTGGGAGCCCCCCACTGCTTAGGCCTGTGTGTACCTTGAGACTGTAGCCTAGGTGGTCTACTGTTCCTGGATTTGGACTGAAGACCTGGAAGAGACTGGAAAGGACCAATTCTTAGAAGACCAATGCCTACTAAATCTGGAAGGCTGTACTTGCAGGAAATAACAGTTTGAATAGATTTAGCTTTTTCCTCCATCTTTTTAAAGACTACTTCTGCTTTGTTGCCAAAAAGGCGATCTTGGTTTAAGGGAGCATCCAGTAATTTAGCTTTAACATGATCTGACAAATTTTGCTCCTTAAGCCAAGCATGCCTTCTAAGTACAGACCCAGTGACAGCAGCCCTGCAAGATGCTTCTAAAGAGTCAAAACCACATTGCAAAGTATGCTTACCAACTTGTTCAGCAGAATGCATTACATCCTGCAATTCTTTATGTTCAGCACAGTCAGAAATCAAAATAATTTTTTGTTCAAGTAATCCCATAATATGTTGCTGATAATTTTTCATATGAAACTGGTAGTTTAAGGCCCTAATGGCCAAAGTAGCAGAAGTGTATACCGTCTTACCCCATCTGCCCAAGGCCCTGGAATCTCTATTAGAGGGGGTAGGGTTTTTGGCAGTAGTAGCCTTAATGCCTTTAGGTCCTTGGGAAATGGTCTCTGGGTCCGCAGTAGGATTCTTGAAGAGGAAACTTGTGAGAGTCAGATACTCTGTAATACCCGTCAGGTTTTCTAGGAGTTGGAGGTAATGTGTCTGGGGCCAGGCTATATTCCAAGAAGGCATCATCTACAATGTCCAGGACAGGAGGGATAGCTAAAAGCCTGTGCTGAGGGAGGACTAAGAATTCCCTAAGCCTCTTTTTGGAGTCAGAGCAATCCTGGCTTTCCCAGCGGAAATGCTCCCTAAGAGTGTGTAAGAATTCACCAAAAGAAAAATCTTCTGTTGGGGAAGCAGAGGGAATGGAATCCTCTGAATCAGAATCCTCATAGGTAAATAAGGGCAAATCCTGGTAATCAGAAGAAACAGAAATTCCAGAATCCTGATCAGAAGAATCAGAAGGAAAATCCGTTCTAGGTCTCTTAGAGGGGGAAGGCTGGCTTCCCCTAATTAAAGTAATAAAGTCTTCAGCCATTCTTATAATTTGTTTTTTAGGCATATGGGCCTGACCATGCAGTTTGGACATTGGTTTTCTAGGCGTGGGTCGAGTTTTAGGCCTTGAAGAAGAAGATAGCGTACAAAGCCCTGACAATCCAAGTTCAACAAACACAGCCAGACATTAGAGGATGGGAGCGAGCAGATTATGCTGGTTTGCCCTTCCTGGAGGGAAGAAAAGGACAGTTGTGTAAGTAAACTTACCATAACAATAGCTGTTAGAATGATCACTGCTGCAATAGCCTTATCTATATGGGTTAAATCCTGCCAAATTTATAACAGCTAGTCAGCTTTCAAAGCTTCAGGGTACCTTCCACTTGCCCAAACTGCCAGGCAGCTCAAGATGAGCTGACTAAAAGACCTGTCTGGGCTCTAAGCCCTTCACAGCTTTCCTGTTACAGAGAGAGGGAGGCTAAGCCTGAAAAGCCAATGCTAGAAAGAACAAAAAATAAACAACCACACTTTTGCATAAACAATGCACCAAAAAATAAGGGTGGGATGAAGGGAAGGAGTGGTTGCTGCAGCAGTGACTATTTGAACATCTACTGTTATGGTACGTTTACTTACACAACAGTAAGTTGCTATAGCAGCCTTAGATGTATGGGTAGATTACCCTAAGCTTACTACATTTGGGAGGTGGAAGAGGAAGAGTACATGATCCCCTGGAGAACTGTCCTTGCAAAACCTGATATAGACTTAGCGAAGGCCTCAAGCTTATAGTGCTTTGTAAAAGCATGCATAGAGGACCAAACTGCAGCTTCAACAATACTTCTAGAATTCAACCCTTTCCAAAGTGCCACAGATTAAGCCAGGGCCCTGGTATAGTGGACTTTATCATCATCATCAGCCCCCTTTTTCCCATTTTTTCTACATGGGGTTGGGGTATCGTGTTAACTGTTGCCAACTCTCAATTAAGTGCCAAACACCTTATCCCTGCTTGGAAAAAAATTTTGTAGTGACCAAAAAAGATAATTGTCTTCTACAACCATTTGGAAATGGTCTGTGGTGACACAGGTTGTACCTTCTTACCTTCACAAAGTATCCCAGTTGTCAATGGGCATCCAAGGTACGGAATAACCTTTCTCCCACTTTTTAAGATCAGTAAAGAAAATGGGGGATTGGATAGTTTGGCTTAAAGTAAAGATAAATTAGTTCTCAAAGAAACCCTGTCCCTGTGGGAAACAAAAGAGAGTTGACTCACCATAAGAGCTTATAACTCATACTCCATGCAGACGTCAGAACAATCAGAAAAACTGTTTAAGAGCATAAAGTCAGCCAGATTTGCTGGTTCAAATACTTCATCCATGGGCCCTGACAATATATCAGATTGCCTGATTATCTATCCCAGATATGGCCTTTTTGACCCCTCCTACGCAAGATCTTTAATCTAAGCCTCTCCACTGGTTACATTCTTGAAGCCTGGAAAACTGCTACTGTAATGCTATTACACAAGGGTGGCTCAACCACAGACCCTGGTAATTACAGACCCATTAGTCTCACTAGCCTCATATGTAAAGCTCCAGAGTGCATTATCTCAGACTTCATTAATCTGAACATTGAAAATCTCTTGACCCTGGACTCTCATCTATTTGACTTTCAAAGGAAGGGCCTGCCTCTTTAACCTCATAAATTAGTAAATGAAGCAGTGGATGCATAACTATCTAGACTTGGCCAAGGGCTTTGACGCTATTCCCTATGCAAGTGTTAATAAAAGACGTATAAATCTTAATATAAATTCTTATATTATGATATATAATGGATAGCTAACTGGTTTGTCCGACAGAACCCATGCAGTTAGAATAGCAGGTACCACTTCTGAAAGCAAAATAGTTACCAGTGGTGTACCACAGGGTGCAGTTTTGGGAACCTCTCCTATTTGGCATACATTTCTCAGACTATCAGGTCAGCACTTCTGGCTTATGGTTAAATAAATATGCAGATGACTAAACTGGTGTTGTTATTCAATCTTCAACTGACTACAATTACTGAAATACAGCTTAGACCACATTAAAAGTTTGTGCAAGGACAATGTTCTCAAATGTAAAAAAAATGCAACATAGTTCATTTTGGTACACAACACAGTTTCAGTTCCTATACAGGAGATGCACCCTCCTATCAGACACTGTTGTAAGGGATCTTTTTTTGAAAACTCCTTATCATTTGACCATCATGTCTCCACAGCAGTTCAAAAAGTCTTTTATCTGGCCCAAATAACTTCTAAAAGGCATCTCCACTAGATCTAAAGAAGTCTTAATTCCCTTTTACACACATCTTATTAGATCCATTATTGGATATAATGCACCTTTTGTCATGTGTTTATCTAAGCATATGGCACAACTTGATACCTCAGATTTATAACTAAAATATCAGTGGCCTCAAAAATATTAGCCATCAGGAGAGACTGGTAACCCTTTCTCTATTCAGTCTCTTATAGACTCCTCCCTGGAGATCTATGTATAGCCTTTCATTCCTTGAAAGATCCAACCCTATTTGATCTCCTGTTCCTTCACAGAACTAATGATGCATCAAATACTTTGTTAAAGGAACTAAACCTTCATCAGCAAATGAAGACGACACATTTGCATGACAGGTTCATATCCCAAAATATCCCTCACCTCTGGAACAAATTTCCACTACACTTCAAGCAGAATATCACCATTGTCACCTGCAAAGTAAACCTAGATAACTGGATGGTCAGCCTCAAATTCTCTCCCATTCTGTCTTGTCTTGCCCTCCTTGAGGCTAGAGGGAAATTTTGAATATGTTTTTTGCCTAGGCTTTAAATGGTCTGCAGACCGATTGCCTAGTACACAACCTGTGAACCTAAATGGAGCAAGTGTTAGTTTCTCTAACAAAATTAAGATCCCCAGATGAGGTCACTGTTTTTTGCAGGCCTCAAGTACTTTAGTAAACATTTTGACATTATTTTTATTTATTTATTTTACATTTGTTGACCGGGCTGGTCCAACTGGATTCATGTCCATTTTCAGCAGAGGCCCGGGGAGAAAAGCTCCAAGTGAGGTACAATAAACATTGAGCATTATTCATAAAAGCATTTGACAGTAAAAAAAAGTTACACATATAGTTCAGAGAAGAAAAAAAATATTTTGTTTACAGTGTCTGCAATAAGCAAAATAAGAACATCAAAGGGAAAAAAGCAAATTTGAATTTAGTAGTAAGTTTTTGATAAGATTAGAATCAAGATAAGTGAGAGTTCTAGGAGCAGAATGGTATCTAGTCAGGGTTAGAGCAGGGGCAGAGACAGTGAGTTAGGAGGTGAGTTCAAGGGCAGAGGCAGTGAGTTAGGAGGGGAGTTCAGGGGCAGAGCCAGTGAGTTAGGAGGTGAGTTCTGAGTTGGGATTTGAAGCTGGGAAGAGTGGAGAGAGCAGTGAGGTTGGAAGGAAGGGAGTTCCAGAGTTTTCCAATTGTGCTGGAGAACAAGGACTCACCTGCTAAGTTGTTGGATTTACAGGTAGATATTAGAAGTTTGTTAGAGAAACACAGACAGTGGCACAGTCGTGAGTATAGGGGTGCTGGTAGGTTTGTAGAGGATTTTATGGGCTAAAGAGAGCTGGTGAAATAAGATGAGATTTTGCAGTTCTAGCCATCCCAGTTTTTTTTAAGTTTTGGCAGTGGTGAGTTCTAAAGGTAGAGCCAGTGGCAAATCTGGCAATACTGTTGTAGGTTAGTTTGGAGAGGTTAGTTTTTGACAGATTTGTATAGATGGAGGTACAGTAGGGTAGAAATCAAATGGGTATGTGCTATGGAAGTTCTGGCAAGTGGTGTAAGAAATGGTTTAATTTTAAACAAGGAGCCAAGTTTTCTGTTGACTAGTTTTATTGTGTTGTTAATGTGCGAGTCAAAGCTTAGGTTGTTGTCTATCTCTACTCCGAGGAGCTTGGTGGAGGGGTCAGGAGATATGTAGGTACCATTATTAGAGAAGACAGAGAAATTGAGTGGAGAAGATTTTCGGGTGGGGAGAAAAGTAATAATTTGGTTTTCTTGGGGTTTAAGATTAGGTATCTGTTTAAGAACCATTTTTCAACATTTTGGAAAGTCTGTTGGGTAATAGAGTATAATTCAGAGGGGGATGTGGCAGAAGAAATCGAAGTAGAATCATCAGCATATTGTATACAGGTAGCAGAGGACAGACTGGTATGAAGGTCATTGATGAAGATTGAGAACAGAAGGGGGCCCAGTATTGATCCTTGGGGGACTCCAAGGGTAATAGGTAGTAGGTTGGATAAGCTGTTTTCCCAGTGCACTGACTGTTGTCTGTTACCATTTTATTGCACCAGAGTCAAGAGCAAAAGTTTTAAGTAAGTTTAATAGTATCTGGTGGTTGACCATATCAAGAGCTTTGGATAGGTCAAGATGACTCATAGGCAGACATGCTGAAATGACCAATAAATGAACCTTGATGGAGTAAGAAAGGTCATAGGAAAATAACTCACAAATACTGTAAAATGATGCTGGGTGCTGGTTATGTTGTTGTGTTAACACCAACTAGAAAACATTTTACATTTGTTAATATAGCATTTTCTTGTAGCAGGCGTTCTTACATTCATTAGTAGCTACTGTGTATCCTCAGTAAACAAGTGCCTAAAGGAAAACAAGATACTATCATCCAGGCAGTCAGGGTGTATATCAAACACATCTGATCTTGTGTGAGTAAATGCATACTTTGAGGCGGCTTGTGGTAATTCCCCATGGTCATTTCCAAAAGAAGGGTAAATCCCTATTGTCTGGGTCAGAAAGGGAGTCACCACAAAGATCTTGGGAGATTCTGTCTGAATTTTCATAAGTGCCCTGGATTTCAGTGGAAAGGGCAACAATGCATATAGGAACATTCCTGTCAAAGAAAAAGAATAAGGCCTCTCTCTCTTCCAGGCCTTCTAACATGAAGTCCTGGAGCAGAATCTTGAGAGCTGATTATTTAAAGATGAGGCAAATAGGTCTTCAGAACACATTTGTCTGAAATTGTTTCCAAAGAGAAAAATAGAGATTCAGACTTTCTGGAAGGGAAAAGGGTCTGCCAGTGGGGGTATAGAACAAGTCCATTAAATAGTTAAAATGATTAGTTGGAAATCTGAGGAGGAATGAGTAAATGTTTAGTTTTTGGTTTCTTTTTGACAGAAAAAAACGGGACCAACATTATTATAAATGACAGCAGCAGCAGCTTCCCTAGAGATGGGCAAAGCATTCTGACAAAACAGGGAAGCTTTCCCAACTCCCTCTCCCAGGACCAACAAGAGTGGTTCTCCCTTGCCCACTGAGGGGACACCAGCAGCAACAGAGGAATTGGCTAACCCCCAGTCCACAGTGGTTGTTGGTGCTACACCAGAAGGATCCAGGATAAAAGATGAGTTAACTGAAGTACAACAAATGGCCACAGCAGAGTTACCCACCTGCGGCTAGTAAATTGCTAGCCTGCTGTGGTCCCAAAGTCTGTGTACTGAACTTTTTTCTATTTTGTGGCTGGAAAATGGACCAACCTTGGGACTGTTTGTGCCATGGTCAAGATGAAAACCATGCCTCTTTCCCAGGTAAAACAAGTAACAAAAGCCAGTAAAAATTTAAAGTTTTTAAAAGTTAATTTTTTCACTCAAAAGTGCAGTAAGAAGCACGTTAAAACACTTGTATTTATTTTACATTTCGAGGCCGACAACTTTTCCACAATTTTTTGTTGTGTTACTGTGGTTCTGTATCAGTATACTCCCTGCTAAAACTACTTTGAGCTTACATTCATAAACTTTTTTTTATCATCACTCTACTCATACTTCCCCCATATTCTCTTGATCTGACTTCCGTGTTCCTTCCTCCATCTCTTTTTTTGTATAATAAGTACTGACTTTATTGCCTTAATATAATATTACAGTTTACTACAGATTTTCTCTTTCTTTCATTTCCGAGTCTGTGGTCACTACATCTGACTTTGGTACAGCAGGAGCTCTGCCACAAGGCCCTACTCCTAACAAGTTTACTGCAAATTTTGTTATTGTACAATGTAAGCACATTTATAATGAAGAGTTTTGAATTGTATTAACTTAATCAATTAAATGCAAACCTGCTCTGTAACTGACACTCTCTGTGAAATAGTCCGTGCACTCAAGACCTCTTACTAAGTTGGCCATTGTTCCCTTTTTTCATTACCAGCAGACTATACTGCATATGCTAATTATTTAGCATCAGGAAATGACAGAAGACCTGTTTTAATTTTGCATCTCTTTGTTAATTGCTTTGTACCGGATATAAACTAATTGCTCTCAGTTATAATTTGACCTGAGGTTGGGAAGCCCACTACACTTGGCTTCGCTCCCCTACCTCCAATTCCTACCATCCCCTCTTACCCTACTATTTTTTTAAACAAGAAACATCTTTATTAAATCATCACTTATGACATAGGCAATTATACATTTATATAAAAGAAAACAAACTGCACTGACACTATCCCAGTTGCAAACATTATACATCACTGATGAATGGGCTGTATAATGTTTGAAAATGCTTGGGTAGTTTAAGTCCTGCCTTCTTTTAAGCTTCATTCCTCCCCTATATGTATTGGTCACACAATTCCCATTTTTTCCTATGTAGTTTGCTCCTACCCTTTTCTAAAGATCTCATTTCCAGTTGTTTTATCTCAGTTACTATATTCACTAATTCTAGCACAGTTGGTTTAGATTTTGATTTCCATTTTTTAGTGATCACTTTTTTGGCAGCCATCATAATTAAACACATCAAGGCCTTACCATGTCTAGGCAACTCTGAATCTGCATCATAGCTCAGAAAACTTATCTCCTTCTTCACACCTATCTCACTCAGCATCTCCGACTGTGCATGCCGCAGGTAATCTTTAAGGTCTGCTAAGTCACCACACACTCAAAAAATATGTTCCCAATTATCTCTTTCTTCCCAGTCACACCTCAAACATTTGCTGGCTACCGGAGGAAAAATTCTCTGGAGTCTACTTGGAGTATAAAAATATCTATGCAAACATTTCCAAGCAAAAATCTTAAATCTTCTAAATTTTTGTTGCACATGTGGGAAACATACATATATCCTCCAATTGTTTCTTTCTGAATTTCTTATCCAATCTTTCTTCCCAATCCTTTCTAATCTACTCTAATGGATTCTTATAGTTATCATGCAATATTTTATATGAGCTACTAGTTATTTCTTTTTTAATGTCAGCTTCTGTTCTAAATTCATAGGATCACAAGAGGTTACTAGGCTAGTGCCCCCAGGGCCCTTACAAACCTAGCCAAGTTCAACATGAGCTCCCAAGGGTGTCTGGTTCAAGCAGACACTAAAATCTCCAGAAACAAAAGATAAAATCCCCAAGGAATAAACTGTGCCTGCAAGCCAAAGACCAATGTAACTGAAGAAGACAAGGCACAGAAACATTACTGAAAGCATAAAAAGTTTAAAAGTGTAATAACTTAAGCACTTTCACACCAAATAATAGTCCATCAAACCAGGAAAGAATACAGGGCGGTTATAACCTCTTTTTGGAGGTAATACTGTTACTTATGAGATGAGCAATATAAAATGCCCTTCTTACCAATGTGAAGACATGGTGATTGAAGTTAAGGTTGCTGTCAACCTGTGTATCCAGATCTCTCACCACTGACTGTGTGCTTAGGGAAAGTACAGTTGTGTACCTACCACAAATGTAGATGTTCAAGTGTATTCACTGTTGCAGTCATTACAATAGGGTTATCCTGCTGGCAGGCTACCCGCAGTCGGTCCGAATTCCAAAGTCTAGGTCAGTTGCTGTCGCCACCTCCCTGACATCAGTGCGCCAGGGGTATATTTTCTTCAGTTTTTCTTGCCCCAGATGTTAGGTACCCCCAAAAGGTTAGGCTAAAACTATGTCAATAAGCATACATGCACTAAGTAACAATTTTCCTTCATCTACAAGCAAATACACCACATAGGTTGTATAGAAATACAGAAGTACAGATAAGGTCCAGCAAAGATAAGGGGAATGGTGGGTGGGTAACCTGGACTGCAACAGTGAATACACTTGAACATCTACATTTATGGTAGGTACACAAAGTACAGTTTTGTACCTACCATAAATGTAGATGTTCGAGGATTCCATTGCTGCAGTCCTTACTATTGGGTATAGTCCGCGTCCAGTCGGCCCGAATACCAGAGTATAAGGCTGACGTCGGTCAGGGCGCATTAGACTGACGTCAGTACGTCAGGGTACTAATGCGCATGACCGACGTCATATCCTCAGTCTTTTCTTGCCCCAGATGTCAGAAGACCCTAAAAAGACAAGTCCCAAAATACCTGCACCAAAAACATGTACAATATATACAAGAATATATACAAAAATATAAGCATGTAAACTCACCTACACAACCACCCCTAAACACAGAGGGAAGGAGGGAGTAAATTGGACTGCAGCAATGGAATCCTCGAACATCTACATTTATGGTAGGTACAAAACTGTACTATGTTCTTCGTTTTCCATTGCTGCAGTCCTTACTATTGGGTAGAATCCCAAAGCAGAGGTAAGGGAGGCTGGCAAATCATAAAGAAGTAGGAGCTGACAACATGCCTTGCAAAACAGCTGTGGCAAAACCAGCCCTAGACTTAGAATAGATAGGAAGGTGATAATGCTTAGAGAAAGTATGCACTGAACTCCAAGTAGCTGCTTCCAAAATATCCTTAGTTGCCACCCCCCTTAGAAATGCTGTTGAAGTGGCAGTAGCCCTAGTGGAATGAGGCCTAATCCCAGCTGGAATCTGTTTGCCATGATGGGAATAACAAAATGCAATGCAAAAGCCAATCCACCTAGAAATAGTTTGTTTTGACACAGGCTTGCCCTGTGAACTCAAAGCAAAAGAAACAAACAACTGCTGAGACTGCCTAAAATCCTTAGTCCTGCTTAAATAATAACGCAATTGCCTGTGTACATCTAAAGTGTGCAAAATCTTTTCCCCTTTATTTTGAGGGTCTGCATAAAACGTAGGCAAATGAATAGTTTGGTTCAAAGCCACACTAGAAACCACCTTAGGCATAAAGGAAGGATTAGTACGTAATGATACCCTATCCTTATGGAAAATCAAAAAGGGCTCTACTGCCATAAGGGCCTGCAACTCAGACACCCTTCTTGCAGAAGTAATAGCCAACAGAAAAGCAGTCTTCCATGACAAGTATTTCAATTCAGCAGTAGCTGCAGGCTCAAAAGGTTGTAGAGTAAGTTTTTCCAACACAAAATTGAGATCCCAAGCAGGAGTAGGAGCTCACGTGGGGTCTTATATTCTTTGCCCCTCTAAGAAACTGCTTGAACAAAGGATGCGAAAACAAAGGTGGGTCACAATCATAGTGAGCTGAAATTGCTGCAGCATGAATCTTAATGGAAGAGAAGGACAAACCTTTGTCCAATAACTCAGTAAGATATTGAAGAGCCACACTCAAATTAGGCTCAGAAATCTCCAAATTCTTTGCTGTACTCCAAAATAAAAATCTCTTCCATTTTTCTCGTACACTCTCCTTGTACTAGGTCTTCTAGCTTCCATAATCACATTTAAAACTTGTTGAGGAAGTTGAGACCTGCTGTGATTCAACACAGAATATGCCAGGCTGTTAGATGAAGAGAGTGAAGCTTGACATTGAGCAGATGACCGTCCTTCTGAGATAACAGATGAGGAATCAGAGGTAAAGGCCATGGAGGCTTCTTTACCAGACTCCGTAGTAGTGGGTACCAGTGTTGCCGAGGCCAATCTGGAGCTATCAAAATCATCCTTGGCCTGTCTTGTCTGACCTTTAATAGTACCTTTGGAAGAAGAGGCAGAGGTGGAAAGGCATACACATGAAGGTTTTTCCAACTGAAAGACAGAGCATCCACTTTCCAAGCTGTGTGATGAAACCCCTTTGTGCAATACTTTGGCAGCTGGTGGTTTAGTGGGGAAGCGAACAGATCTATGTCTGGAGTTCCCCATGACACTGTCAATTTCTGAAATACATGAAGATCCAGTTTCCACTCGTGGGGATCCATGATTTGTCTGCTTAACACATCTGCTAAGGAGTTCTGTGCTCCTGGCAGAAACCTTGCCTGAAGAGTTAGTTGCAAGCTTAGCGCAGTCTCCCATAAAATCATTGCTTGCCTGCATAGAGGATAAGAATGTGTTCCCCTTGCTTGTTGATGTACCACATGACAGTTGTGTTGTCTGTTAGAATCAACACCTGCCCTGGAAGAAGTAACTCCTTGAAAGCCATTAATGCAAATTGGACTGCTAACATCTCCTTCATGTTGATATGTAGATGCTGTAGTCTGGCAGGCCACTTGTCTTGTATCCACTTTCCATTTAGATGAGCTCCCCAAGCAATATCCGAGGCATCTGTCGTTAAAATCTGACTTGCCTCTGGCCGGGTCACAGAGAGTCCCTTGTTTAGGTGACATTCCTGAGCCCACCACAAGAATTCTTTTGAAGGCAAGGTATTATTTGAATGACAGTGTCCAAATCCTGGCAGTGCTGTGTCCATACATTTTTGAGATACCATTGTAGCTTCCTCATATGCAGTTTGGCATTGGGAAGCACCAGAATACAAGATGCCATGAACCCTAATGCTTGAAGGACTGTCCTTGCAGTCAGCACGGACTGATGAGATAGTTGATGGAAGTAAAGTGACAGACTCTTTTGTTTGTCCGGGGTTAAAAAGGCCATCTGGGCTGCTGTATTCAGTCTCACACCCAGAAAGCACATGTCTTGAGAGGGTACTAGACTGGACTTTATTTCGTTCACAGAATACCCTAGGCATCTTAGCACTGCTATAACATATTCCAGATGCTGTAGAAGGTCTTCCTTTTCTTGAGCCAGAATCAGGCAGTCGTCCAAGTAAGGATAGATTTGAATTCCTTGAAGCCTGAAGTAAGCTATCACTGGAGCCAGAACCTTTGTGAATACTCTGGGCGCAGTAGATAAGCCAAAGGGCAATGCAGAGAACTGATGAGAATTTCCAGCTCGAAACCGCAGATACTTCCTGCAACTTAGCCTTATAGGCACATGAAGGTAAGCTTCCTTGAGATCTAAAGTTACCATCCAGTGATCTTTGCCCAGCAGAGGTAAAAGCTGTTGTAACGTCAACATCTTGAACTTGGGAATGTCCAGAAAAGTGTTGAGGAGAGATAAATCCAGAATTGGTCTCCACGTGTTCCCCTTCTTTGGTACTAGGAACAGGCGAGAATAAAATCCTAGGCCCCTTTCTGATACAGGGACTGGCTGAATGGTCCCCATCTGGAGTAACTGAGAAACTTGCTTGTGAGCCTCCTTTCTTTGTGGAGGAGGAACGTCTGGCATGCCTTGGAAAGGGGGCATTGTATGGAAATAAAATCTGTAACCGTGGTGAATGATATCCAACACCCATTTGTCTTGAGTAATTAAATCCCAATTTTCTTTGAAAAGAGACAGTCTTCCTCCCAAAGGAGCTGCCAGACGAGAATCTACTGGCAGCTGAAAAGACAGGTCATTGGGTCTGTTTACGAAAGGACTGACCCCTGCCCTCACCAGAAGTCTGAGCAGGTGAACTCCTGTTCTAGGCCTAAAAGAACCTTGAGCCCTGCCCCTACCACGTCTAGACCTACCCCTAGACTGGGAATCATAAGCAGGATATGTCCACCCCTTAGCAGGCCAATTTCTACTAAACTTCGGTGGCTGCACCTGCAAAAATCTTTAACAGTTTGCATAGACTTAGCTTTGTCCTCCATTTTCTTTAAAACTGCTTCCACAGGCGATCCAAACAACACATCAGATTGTAAAGGAGCATCCAAAATCCTTGTCTTAACATGCTCAGCTAAATTCTGATCCTTCAACCAGGCATGCCTGCGAAGAACAGAACTAGTAGCAGCCACCCTCGAGGAGGCCTGTACAGCATCAAAACCACATTGCAAAGAATGCTTACCCACTTGCTCAGACACATGAACCAAGTCCAGCAACTCTTTACACTCAATACCTTCCGCCAAAGCATCCACCTTAGATTTTAATTGTGAAAGGAGATAATTCTGATATTTTAGCATGTGAAACTGACAATTCAACGCTCTCATGGCTAGAGTGGAAGAAGTATACACTTTCTTTCCCCACCTATCCAAGGCCCTTGCCTCTTTATCAGTGGGAACAGGATTTTTAACCACAGAAGCCTTAACACCTTTAGGCCCTTGAGAAATAGTTTCTGGGTCCGCCCTAGGACTCTTAAACAAATACTTATGAGCTTCGGGCACCCTATAATACCTATCAGGCTTAACAGGAGCAGGAGGCAAAGAGTCAGGATTCAGGTGAGCCTCTGCGAAAACATCTTCCACCACATTCAACACAGGAGGAATAGCTAAGGGCCTATGCTGGGGCAAAACAAGAATTCCCTAAGCCTTTTCCTGGAATCAGAGTAATCCTGGCCTTCCCATTTAAAGTGCTCCCTCATGGAATGCAGAGTCTCTGAAAATGAGAAATCCTCAGGAAGAGAAGCTGTTGGAGTGGAATCATCCACATCAGAATCAGAATAAGTAGGATACTCCTGCAAGTCTTCCGCAGAAGACTCTGAAGCCTCTGAACACTGTTCAAAACTATCAAACTCCGGTTCCACCCTAGGCCTCTTATCAGGCGGGGGCATAGAACCTCTAATCATAGTAATCAAATCTTCTGCCATTTTAAGCATATGTTTCTTAGGTACAGAACCCGAAATGCTAGGAGAAGCCCCCACTGAAGCTGAACTAGGCCTACCTCTCAAAGAAGTTTTGGCAACAGAAGGAGAGGCTCTAACTACCTTGGGAAGAGAGGGAAGAACAGTTACCTGAGAAGCCCCCTCAGCCTGGCCTACCTCCTGAGAAGGCACATCCTGTAACAATAAAGTTTCTGCCTGAGACTCCATAGAAACTCCTGGCAAAACCTCTGGCTCCACTGAGCCTTCTAAAGAACCGACGTCCGGGACTGCCGGTTCATCAACCCTAGGCTTCACTGTTTTGTCCTTGCGCTTCTTGGACGAAGCGGGCGTGGGAGCATCCGACGGCATTTTATAATTGCAACGCTTCCCAAACACTAACCTGGCACAGTCTAACCTCCTCTTAATAGTGCGTTTGTTAAACCTAGCACAAGAGCGGCAACCAACAACGTCGTGCTCAGGCCCTAAACAAGGTATACACAAGGTATCGTAATCCCTATGAGGTATCTGTTTCCCACAAGAAATACAGTTATTCACTGTTTCTGACATCGGGTAAAATACTGAGGCAAGAAAAACCAAAATGTTCCCCAACGGGGTACTTAGCCAACTCTGTTTCGGTCTGAAACTCCGGTTTCGGAAATATTTCAGAACGCCAACCTGCACTCGCAAAACTGCTTCTGCATCGGACCATGCGGCAAAAAAGACTGAGGATATGACGTCGGTCATGCGCATTAGTACCCTGACGTACTGACGTCAGTCTAATGCGCCCTGACCGACGTCAGCCTTATACTCTGGTATTCGGGCCGACTGGACGCGGACTATACCCAATAGTAAGGACTGCAGCAATGGAAAACGAAGAACATCTCTACTATGTTCATCGTGTTTCATTGTTGCAGTCATTACAATTGGGTTGAATCCCAAAGCTAAGGTTGGGTGGCTGGAACTAAAAAGAATTAGGAGCGGCTGTGAGGCCCTGCAGAACTGCAGTGGCAACGCCTGCCCTGGATTTGGAGTAGAGAGGTAAGTGGTAGTGCTTTGTAAAAGTATGCAAAGAACTCCAGGTTGCAGCCTCTAAAATGTCTTTGGTTGGTACTCCTCTGAGGAAGGCTGCTGAAGTGGCTGCTGCTCTGGTTGAATGTGGCCTAATGCCCTTAGGTACAGATTTGCCATGTTGAGAATAGCATAGACAAATGCAGTGACCTATCCAATTTGAGATAAGTCTGCTTTGAGATAGCCTTTCCTTGCGATCCTGCGGCATATGCTACCAGTAATTGCTCAGTCTTTATGAAAGCTTTGGTTCTGTCCAAGCAGAAGCGCAGTTGTCTGTGTATGTCCAAAGAATGCAGAAGTTTCTCACCCTTATTCTGTGGGTTTGGATAAAAGGTAGGTAAATGAACAGTCTGGTTAAGGGCCACACTGGACACTACCTTAGGCATAAAAGTGGGGTTTGTCCTTAGAGAAACCCTATCTGGATGAAAAATGATAAAAGGTTCCACAGCCATGAGTGCCTGTAGCTCTGAAACTCATCTTGCTGAGGTTATTGCTAGGAGCAGTGCTGTTTTCCATGATAAAATTTTTTTATCAGCTGTAGCAGCCAGCTCAAAAGGAGGCAGGCTGCGTTTTTCCAAGACATAATTGAGGTCCCATGCAGGCATTGGTGATCTCCTTGGAGGCCGTAAGTTTTTGGCTCCTCTAAGGTACTGCCTTAATAATGGATGAGGAAAAAGAGGTGGCTCTGTATTGTAATGAGCTGATATGGTAGAAGCATGAATCTTAATTGATGAAAAGGATAGGCCTTTGTCCAGCATCTCAGTTAAGTATTGCAAAATCTGAGGGATATTTGGTACAATCATGTCAATTCCTTGCGTCTGGATCCAAGCACAGAATCTCTTCCATTTTTCTGCATAAGCTTTTCTGGTACTGGGCCTCCTGGATAACATCCATCACCGCTTTAGAAAGAGGTGTGTTTTGAGAAATTACATTATCCGCCATGCTGCCAGATTTAAGGTCCTCAGTTGGCTGTGCAGGATCCGATTGTTTTGTTGGGTCAGTAAGTGAGGAATTTGAGGTAATACCCATGCTGGGCATTGAGTCAAGTTCCTTAGGGTTGGGTACCAGTGCTGGCGGGGCCAGTCTAGGGCAATCAGTATCATTTTTGGCTTCTCTTGTCTGACTTTTAGGAGTACCTTGGGGAGGAGAGGCAGTGGGGGGGGGAAAGGTGTATACTGTTAAGTTTTTCCATCTGAAAGATAGAGCATCCACTTTCAATGCTTGCTTGTGATAAGTCCTTGTGCAGAATCTGTGTAGTTGGCAGTTGTGAGGAGAGGCAAATAGATCTATGTCTGAGCATCCCCAATTACTTATGTTGAAGACTTGTGGATCCAATTTCCACTCATGGGGATCCATGAGGTTTCTGCTTAGTTCGTCTGCCAGAGTATTTATCTTTCCTGGCAGGAATTGTGCTTGCAGATATACTTGGTAAGTCAATACTGTGTCCCACAAAGTCATGGCTAGTCTGCAAAGGGGGTAGGAATGTGTGCCTCCTTGCTTGTTTATGTACCACATGACTGTAGTATTGTCCGTCTATCAGTAGTTGTCCTGGATGCAGTAGATCCTTGAAGGCTGTCAGGGCATACTGAACAGCTAGCATCTCTTTTTGATTGATATGTAGATGCATTTGGATTGCGGACCATGAGCCCTGAACACATCTTCCTGCCATGTGGGCCCCCCCAGGTGTAATCTGATGCATCTGTTGTCAATGCTTGCCTGGCTGGGGGTACGGTGAATGGCTGCCCCTTGTTGTGGTGACAGGCCTTTGCCCACCATCGAAACTCCTGTTGAAGGCAGGGAATGAGTGTTATTATTGTTTCCAGGCTGTGGCAGGGTTGAGTCCAAACACTTTTTAGATACCATTGTAGTTTCCTCATATGCAGTCTTGCATATGGAATTAGCAGAATGTAGGATGCCATGAAGCCCAAAGCCTGCAGAATTGTTCTTGCAGTTAACTGGGTGTTTGTTGCCAACCTTTTGAAATAGTCAGTTGCCTTTGTTCGTCTGGCATGAGATAAGCCATCTGGGCAGTTGTATTTAAGCTTGCACTCAGGAATATTATATCTTGAGAGGGTACAAGTTTTGATTTATTTTCGTTTACTATGTACCCTAGGCATGTTAATAATCGTTTTACAAATGCCAGATGCTGTTGTAGTATGTCTTTGTTCTCTGCTTGGATAAGGCAGTCGTCCAGGTAAGGATATATTTGTATTCCTCTTTGTCTGAAAAATGCAATTACTGGTGCCAGGCATTTTGTGAAGATTCTGGGTGCAGTAGATAAGCCAAAGGGTAGTGCAGAGAATTGGTAGTGCATTGAGCCAGCTATGAATCTGAGGTATCTTCTGCATGATTATCTGATTGGGACATGCAGGTATGCCTCCTTTAGGTCCAATGTTACAAGCCAAGCCTTCTTGGCCAGCATGGGCAGAAGCTGCTGCAAAGTCAACAGTTTGAATTTTGGAATATCCAGGTATGCGTTTAGAATGGATAGGTCCAGTATTGGCCTCCAGGCTTTGTCCTTTCTGGGCACCAAGAAAAGTCTTGAGTAAAATCCTTGTCCCTGCTCTTGCTGAATGGCCCCCATGTCCATGAGGGATGTAACTTGTTTTTGTGCCTCTGCCCATTGATTTTTTGGCAGGTCTCGCAATACCATTTGGCCTTGGCAGGGTGTGAAAGTGGAACATGTAACCTTGTGACACTATGTTCAAGACCCATTTGTCCTGGGTGATTAGGTGCCAGTTTTGTGAAAAAAGTGCTAAGTTTTCCCCCTAAAGGAGCTGCCAGTAGATAAGTGCTTGCCGCTGACAGAGGGAAGTCATTGGGACTGCTTTCTGTATGGCTGTGACTGGTCTTCTCCGCTTTTGGAGGTAGAAGCACCCCATTGTTTAGACCTGTATGAGCCTTGGGGCTGGGATCTGCCTCTAGGGTGTCTGTATCTGCCTCTTTGTGGCCTGTCTGACACTGGAAAGGACCAATTCTTTGTAGGACAGTGTCTGCTAAATCCTGGAGGCTGTACCTGTAAGAAATCCTTGACTGTCTGCATAGATTTGGCTTTGTCTTCCATTTTCTTCAACACCTCTTGTGCTTTAACACCAAACAAAATATCATGCTGTAATGGAGCATCTAGTAATTTTGTTTTAACATGACCAGGTAGATTCTGTTCCTTTAACCAAGCATGCCTCCAAATGACAGAACCCGTAACAGCGGCTCTGCAAGAGGCCTCCAAAGAATCAAAAAAACATTGTAAAGTATGCTTTCCAACTTGTTCAGCTGCATGCAATAAATCCTGCATTTCTTTATTTTCTGCACATTCAGAATTTGTCGACATTTTCTGTTTAAGCAGTAACATTATGTATTGCTGATATTTAAGCATATGAAACTGACAATTTAAAGCCCTTATAGCCAAGGTAGCATAAGTGTAAATCGTTTTACCCCATCTGTCCAGTGCCCTGGAATCTCTGTCAGAGGGGGTAAGGTTTTTTGCAGTGGAAGCCTTGACCCCCTTGGGACCCTGAGAGATAGTTTCTGGGTCAGCAGCAGGGTTTTTAAAAAGAAATTTGTGGGAGTCTAGAACCCTATAGCATCTGTCTGACTTAACAGGAGATGGAGGTAAGGAGTCTGGAGTCAGACTGGACTCCGAAAATACATCATCTACAATGTCTAGCACAGGTGGGATTAGCAAGGGGCCTGTGCTGAGACAGCAAAAGAAAGTCTCTGAGCTTTTTCTTAGATTCTGAATAATTTTGGCTCTCCCAGTGGAAATGCTCCCTCATGGTATGCAGTGTTTCCCCAAAAGAATAATCCTCAGGAGGAGAAGCTGAGGGGATAGATTCTTCAGCATCAGAATCCTCATAAGGAGGAAGAGAGTATTGCTGATCAGAAGAGGAATCAGATGAAATGGAAACCTGATCTGAAGATTCATATTCTATCTCTTGTCTAGGCCTCTTGTCAGGAGGGGGATGAGAACCCCTGATCAAAGTAATCAGGTCTTCGGCCATTTTGAGCATCTGTTTTTTAGGCATGGAAGCCTGCCCATGGGGCTGTTGTACTTGTTTTTTTGTCTTTAAAGTTGCTTTAGTTTTTGCCTTTGAAGCTGAAGTCATTTTAACATATAATTGTGTAGGTCGGAAAACGCCCTCAGAAGCCGATGCCTGCTCAGCGGCTCCAGAGCCATCTGAGGGAATGGTTTCCGAAGGTCCAATACGTTGAGTTTCTGTAGGCCTGGCTGACTCCACATGGGAATCAGTATCGGCCTGTGGCTCTAAAGTAGCGGTCGTCAGGGTCTGTGAAAGCACCTCACTGAGAACCGGCAACTGGTCTAGAAGAAGCCTCGTCGGTTTTGAACTTCGGATGCCTGTCCTTTTCTTTTTCTTTGCGTTTTTTTGTAAACTCCGGTAGTCGGCTGTTCTGACGGCATTATATAATTAAATAGTCTGCCAAAGTAATGAAATGCAAAGTCGAACCAACGCTTAATAGTGCGTTGGTTAAATCTAGCACAAAACTGACAACTAGCAACGTCGTGGTCAGGGCCTAGGCAAGGAATACAGTAAGAATGAAAATCCTTATGAGGTATTTGCTTCCCACATGAAATACAATTATTAACTTTTTCTGACGTCGGTCTGGAGCAAGAAAAAAGTTACTTAGCTTTGAATGAAGACTTCGGATCTGAAATTCGAACTTGAAAATCTCAGGAGTCGGCCGACCGGCCCTTGTGAACTGCTTTTGCTTCAGGCACCGCGCGGCAAGAAAGACTGAAGAAAATAGCGTTGGCTGCATCTTTTATACCCCTGGCACACTGATGTCAGGGAGGAGGCGACAGCAATCGACGCTGGACCTAGACTTTGGAATTCAGGCCGACTGCAGGTAGCCTGCCAGCAGGATAACCCAATTGTAATAACTGCAACAGTGAAACACAAACATCTGCTATTGATGTGGTAGTTTACAGATCATTACCCTTGCCAAAGGGGATGATCATGCATTTTTTTGCATTAAGTTTAAGACCATGACTATGGCACCAGTCATTAATCTACAGAAGACCTTCTTGCAGGATGTTGACATCACTAAGGTTTTCAATGATTGCTCCCAGTTTGCAGTCATCAGCAAACTTTGTCAGCCTGTACTTTGGAGAAGTGGATTTTAAACAGTAGGGATACCAGAACTGATCTCTGTGGAACACCACTGGTTACAGGTCTGCTGGAGGAGGTGGAGTCCCCTGTTTTGACAATACGAGTTCTATCAGTGATCCAGTTTGCAACCCATCTGATAATATATAGGGTGATATCCAGCTATGTGAGTTTATCCATGATGCCTGAGTGGAGGACTGTGTCAAAGGCCTTGGCTAAGTCTAGGTAGGCTGTATGCACAGATCTGCCCTTGTATAGAGCTTTGATGACAGTCTTGAAGTCATCCACCAAGTTTAACAGGCATGATCTCCCCTTCACAAAGCTAAACTGGGTGGGGTAGAGCATTTGTAGATTTCCTACAACTTTGTTAATAAGGTCCACAATGAAATCTGGAACAAAAGAAATTCCTTTGCTAAGTAATTCAAAATGAACATCCTGTATTTCAATGTTACTAAAATTGTAAATTGTAAATCCCCATTTGGAAATGATTTTACAATCCAAACAATTATCACAGTCTGTCCCTTCAACATATTCATAGCCCATATGTACATTACTGTCCAAGTCCATTAGCAAAACCATCTCTAGCTCCAAAACTTCTTCTTGAGCTTTGGCACTCTCCCATATAGTAATGAATAGTGCAGTGGTGAAGGCAAGGACATCTACCATTATCATAAGATTTTAAACAACTGTACTTTATTCCAACTGCCTTTACTTTGTTTTGATACTGGTATCTGACTAGCTGGGGTAATGTTTAATACAGAACTAGCAGCTCCAGCATCCACAATATGTTCCATAGCTTTGCAGATAAGGCTGGTCAGGCTAATGGTTATATAGTTCCCAGGGTTCATGGATGCAACCCCTTTGTGGAAAGGGATGACAGCAGCAGTTTTCCATTCACAGACTTATAGATTCATAGACTAGTACTAGGCTAACTGCCCTTGTGGGCCATTATAAGCCTATCCATTTACCCATGTGAGAATCAAACCCTGCACCTTATGTTTGTAAGGCACATACCTTAACCATTCTGCCAACCTCCCATCTGCTGGAACAAAGCCAGTGCCTAGGCTGTGATTGAAAAGTGTGCTCAATGGTGATGCTAATTCCTGTTTTAACCCATGCAAATCACAGCACGGGATCTTGAGTGGTTCCACAGAGACCGTGTTTTTGGCCTTGGAGAGGGCATTAAAGACCTGCTCCTCAGAAATACCATGTCCAGAACTGGAGTTAGGGATGCTTTGGGGTATAGGTGGTAGGGACAGGGGAGTGAAGCTTTCACTGAACCTGTTGGGCAGCAGGTTTGCTATATCCACAAGTTCTACATATGTAGTACCATTAACTATGCATTCAGCACAAACCTGGGCCTTACTTTTGAGGTTACAGATATAAATAAGAATGCCTTGTGGTTTATCCTTAGTTAGGGAAGCTAATCTGGATTCATAGTTAGCTTTGGAGGACTTCACTACGAGTCTTATTTGCTTGTTTAAGTTGAGGAGAGAGTGTTTCCAGTTTAAAAACTGTTTCTTCCTACTCTTTCTCTTATTGCATAGCCTATTAATGGCAGTTGTCCACCAGGCAGATTTGTTTTTCCTTGAAGATCTTGCTTTGGTTCCATCAGGTACGGCAGGGTCAACAAAGTTGTACAGGTGCTTGTATAAAGCATTGGTGTATAACATCAGTGCCTGTCCCATCAGTGGGGGGAGGGGCTACGAAGCTATTTTTGCCATCACGTAAGCGGTTGTAATTGATCTTGGAGAAGTTTTTTAGACTGGTTGCTGCTAAGGCAGGGGGTCTTGCATTATAACTACTTCTAGTGAGACTGATTTGTGGTCGGATCTCACCAGAGATGGCCCAGTGCTGGTCTTTCATTTAGGACCCCTATTTCTTTCTCCTTGCCAATACTTTGATATCAATCCTTGATAATTTATACTTCCTACATATACATTTCACTGGTAACTCTTACTCCAAAACCCTCCCTGAATGACCTTACTACTTCTATACACATACACTGGATATAAAAAGTTTACACATCCCTATTAAAATGCCAAGTTTTTGTGATATAAAAAATGAGACCACAATAAATAATTTCAAAACATTTCCCACCTTTAATGTGACCTATATCCTGTACAATTCAATTGAAAAAAACAAATTAATCTGTTAGGGGAAAAAATATAAAAAAATAAAAAACATACAATAAGCTGGTTGCATAAGCGTGCACACCCTTAAACTAATACTTTGTTGAAGCACCTTTTGATTTAATTACAGCATTCAGTCTTCTTGGGTAGGAGTCTATCAGCATGGCACATCTTGACTTGGCAATATTTACCTACTCTTCCTTGCAAAAGCACTCCAAATGTCAGATTGCGAGGGCATCTCTTGTGCACAGCCCTCTTTGGGTCACCCCACAGATTTTCTATTGGATTTAGGTCTGGACCCTGGCTGGGCCATTCCAAAACATTACTTTGCTTCTGGTGAAGTCATTCTTTTATTGATTTGGATGTATGCTTGGGGTCATTGTCATGCTGAAAGGTGAAATTCCTCCTCATCTTCAGCTTTCTAGCAGATGCCTGAAGGTTTTGGGCCACAAGTGACTGGTATTTGGAACTGTTCATAATTCCCTCTATCTTGACTAAAGCCCCAGCTCCAGCTGAAGAAAAGCAACCCCAAAGCATGATACTGCCACCACCATGCTTCACTGTGGAGATGGTGTTCTTTTGGTGATGTGAAGTGTTATTTTTGTGCCAAAAGTACATTTTGGAATTGTGGCCAAAAAGTTCAACCTTGGTCTCATCAGACCATAAAAACACAAAATAATGCCCGGAGACAGCAGACCAAGTACGTAAAACTGATTTAATTAAGCACTTTTTGTTTGGCTCGATGCTCAAACTTCTTCAGATAAAAATTTACAAAGACTACATATGCATTTAAAAATACATACATCATGTGAACAAACACATCCAATCAAGTTACATAGTAACAAGATCCCACCCACAACAACCAGTTAACTCTAATCCCACTTAAAGAATGCGTCTAAATGGACAAAAAGTGTATACATCGTCCTAGTACTTACCAAGTTAAAAATGATAATAATTATACCAAAAAATATGTATATTATGAACGTAAAAAATATAACATCATAGACAATAAAAACACAAGCTACATATTTTATGCACTAAGCTAAATAAACTATAATACAAGGGGTACTGCTACTGAAAAATAATAATAATAATATTACTGTAAACAAATCTATATCCAGTACCCCTTAAAAGTGCCATAGATATTAAATCTCTTCACCTTAACATGATCCTAAGCTTAAATAGGCATTTGACAGAACAAGTATCATTCATACCAAGATACTTGTACGGGATGAGGTGAATTTGCCAATATAGCTCGAGCTCCTCTAATTTCAAAGAGGATGGCCCTCCTCTTTCATCATGCATAACGTGGTCTATAACACTAAATTTAAATGAATGATCCTTTTCCAACATAATGTGCTTGGCCAGAGCATTATCTAATTTACCTTTGCTAAGAGCATGTTAGTGTTCATACACTCGTTCACGGAACTTTCGTTCTGTCTTACCAATATAGTATATTGAACAGCACTGGCACCTCGCCAAGTACACTACAAATTTAGAGTTACAGTTATACCTGCTTTTTTACTTATAAACAGTGCCATTAATATCAAAGGTACTGCCCACATCCATAAATCTACAGGACTCACATTTGTACATCCCCAAATGACTATATGTCCTAGGGTATTGGGATTCTAATAAGTTTTTCAAATTACATCCTAGTTTGAAAATAATTTTAGGCAAACTACCAAACTTTTTAAATAAAGCTGGGTCATTTCAAAGTAAGTCCCAATTCTTATACAGAATAGAGGACAACAAATAAGTATTCATACTGAATGTTGTAATTAAACGCAACATAAAATTAGTGTGGTTCGTGGCAGCTACATCTAAAGTAAGAGCATTTCTCAGGTCATGCTCGGAACTAGTAGGATGATCAAAAACACTCAAAGGCACAAAAACCCCATTGCGTCTCTTAATTTTTAAATTTTTTCGATCAGAGAATTGATCAGCTTTTTAGGGTAATCACAACTCAAGAACATGCTTTTCAATAATGCACATTTTATGTCAAGCTCCCTATCCAAAGAAACAATTCTAGCTGCCCTCACCAACTGTCCTTTAACCACCGAACGCTTCTGGTGGTAAGGATGGCAGCTAGAAAAGTGGAGGAAGGAACTGAAGTAAGTGCTTTTCCTATACACTTTAGCTACATAACAATTCCTCACTCTATCTTTTCTAAGATTAATATCTAAGTAGCTGATGTCATCCCTATTAAAACTAAATGTGAACTTCAAAAAGTTCATAGTATTATTGAAATAATTTACTAAGTGTGTTCCTTCAACTAAGTCCCCCTTGAGAATTATAAAAATATCATTGAGGTACCTAGTATAGAACAAAATGACCTCCTGAATTTCCTCTCTCCTGAAAGCATACTCAGTTTCCCAATAAGCCATGACAAGGGTAGCTAAACTAGCCCCACAAGGTGAACCCATGGCCACACCGATTTTTTGTAAATAATACTCTTTTGTCAAACATGAAATAGTTATTTGAAAGAATAATATCTAACAATTCAGTAACTAAAGCAATTGTTGCTTGTATTGTCCCTTTCCTACTTAACATTAAACTAATGCACTCAATTCACTCCAAGTGTGGGATCGAGGAATACAAGTTTTTTTTACATCAATCGTGAGGAAACCATGCTCCATATTGTACTCTAATTCACAGATTTTCTTCAAAAAGGACCACAAATCCTTTACATACCTGATTTTCCATGATCAATTTTTTTTTAGGATTGAATCTACGATTTTTGCACAAGGGTAAGTGACTGAGTTACGACCATCGAAATGGGGTCTCATTGGGGGGTTATAAAGATCCTTATGGATTTTTGGGATGCCGAAAAGTACTGGTATTCTAGGAAATGGCATACTCATATAATTATACATTTCCACATCTATTCTGGCATCCAAAAACAGGTTGTTAATGTGGCTTTTGATCTGATGAGCTATATTCAACTTGTTTAAAGAAGCGAGTTGGTAAGCTTCGGTGGCCAAGATTACCTTAATACGAGCCACATAGTCCCAATGGTCCATAACAGTAAACCCTCCCCTTTGTCTAGTTTACATATGCTGATATTCAAAGATCTCAACAAATTCAGGGCATTCCACTCTGTTTTATTAACATTAAATTGTCTACCATTGTTTTTTATTTTTACTACCAGTAACTGCATGTCGTAAATCTAGTTCACAAAGCCATTCAAGTGACTGCAACACTGGATGAATAGGTGGATTAAACGTACTAGAGATACAAAAAAGATTATCAACTAGTTAATGATTGTCCCCCAATAAAAACATCAAATTCAATTTTCTGGTGTAGCACTTAATATCCATAATTGTTCTAGCAAGGTTTAAGTTCTTACTAGGGACAGACCAGAACACATTTTCCCACATGCTTTTGGGAGACTTGATGTATTGTTTTGCAAATTTTAGCCAGGCCTGGATATTTTTCTGTGTAAGAAAAGTCTTCAGTCTTGCAACCATACCCCAAAACCCAGACACATGGAGAATATGGGAGATTGTTGTCACATGTAGTATACGACCAGTACTTGCCAGAAATTCTTTCAGCTCCTTCAGTGTTGCTGTAGGTCTCTTGGCAGCCTCCCTGACAATTTCCATCTTGTCTTTTCATCAATTTTGGAGGGACGTCCAGTTCTTTGCAATGTCACTGTTGTCCCATATTTTCTCCACTTTTTGATGACTGTCTTCACTGCGTTCCATGGTACATCCAATGCTGTGTAAATTTTTTTTGTACCCTTCTCCTGACCAATAACTTTCAACAATGAGATCCCTTTGATGCTTTGTAAGCTCTCAGTGAACCATGGCTTTTGCTGTAGCAGGCAACTGAGTAAATGTCAGGAAAATCCTATTAGGACAGCTGAACTTTACTTGGGGTTTAATCAGAGTCTCTTTTATGGCAGGTGTGTACCCAAGAAGACTGAATGCTGTAATTAAATCAAAAGGTGCTTCAACAAAGTATTAGTTTAGGGGTGTGCACACTTATGCAACCAGCTTATTGTACATTTTTATAATTTTCATATTTTCCCCCAACAGATTTGTTTTTCAATTGAATTGTACAGGTTATAGGTCACATTAAAGGTGGGAAAATTTTTGAAATGACTGTGGTCTAATTTTTTATATCACAAAAACTTGGCATTTTAACAGGGGTGTGTAAACTTTTTATATCCATTGTACTTCGGTTTCCTGTTTCCTTCTTTCCTATCTCGCACCATTCCCAACTATCTTTCTCCCTCCCTCAATTCTTTCAACTACATCCATTCATAATCACTTCTGTCCCCAGCAGTTCCTATCTATTCCACATTAACACTTTTACTTTTCCCAAATAAACACATTTCTTCTAATTTTGACTACATCATTATACTCTAGCCTTTCACACCCCTCTATTCCTTACATTCTAGAGAAGATACTAGGACAACCCAACCCTCTTCTTTTATAGAAAATACTTCTCTTCTTACTAATTCTCTACCACCTTTCAGAATCCACCATCACGTAATCTTATACTGCACTGCAACTTGTTTCCTTCTTCATTGCTACTTACCCACTACTGGACATCTATAAAATACAGATTCCTGTACTTAATTATGCTACTCTTCAGCCTATCCTCTATTCTCCTCCTACTATGCCATCTTTCATCCTACCCAGACTCAATAATATCTCTCAACACCTCCCCAACTCTCTCCCAGCTACCTATCCATGCTTCCTGTTTACACTTGTCACACATTGCACCAGACCTATTTAATATTACTCCTCATCTTTATCCCAAATATAGACTAACTGCACTTTAACTCAAACCAAAACAAAATTAAGTGCAAGAATCCTCTCCAAAAAACCAAGTATGCATAATTCCCCAATATAATAAAATCCTTCTAGGAAGAGATATACAACCTAATCCAGTACCCCCATCACAATGAATACAAAGACAATTATCTACCACAAACTTCTCTAACCCAACAGCCACCATTTCCCAACCTTGGTGACCTAATTTCTTCTGCAATAAATGTTAGAAGCATATGCAATAAAACTGCTGAACTACCTGCCTGGATGACGCAACATAAGTCTGACATTCTCATTGTAACTGAAACTTGGCTTAAACTCAGCATAAATGACTCTGAAGTTATGCCTCTTGGCTATAACAGCATATGTAATGACCACACAGGAATAGTGGTGGTACTGCTTTAATACTTTCCAACACCTACCACATTTTTCCTTATAGCAAACTGATACAAAATTTCAGTTCAGCAGAGCTTCTTAATGCTTTCCTTAAAATAACTAATTATAAACAAATATGTACTACTGTCATTTACATCCCTCCTGGTGAAACTATAGCTATACTGGAAGATATCCTACACTGGATATCCATAACATCTCCGCAAGAAGAAATTCTGCTATTTGACGAGAATGTCAATTGGTTGGACAAACTCAAACTCCTCCACATCTAGCACAAACTTGTATGATTTCACACAACTAATTAACAGCCTCTCACGTTATAGCAAGGCATTAAATTCTATTTTGACTGGATCCTAGTATCAGACCCTAGCAAATACTTCACAACATGTACAATATCAGACTCTCAGTAATCCTCTCCCAATCTATATGACTAGACATCTCATACATCCAGTTAAACAGCATACTTATAAAACAACATGTAACCTTTACCTTTCCAAGTTTAACCCAGAAATGTTCATGACTACACTATCATCTATTAATTGGAACTTTCTAATAATCCTCCCCTTAGATGATGCTGTAATTGAATTTAATACAACTTTTCTAAATATCCTAAATAGCCTTGCACCTCCTAGAAAGAAGAGACAGAAAATAAATAATGCAATTTGGTGATCCAAAAAGAGTAGAATGCTAATGCAGAATTGAGAAAAAGCATGGAAAAAATATAAAACACCTCAATATCTTGAAAACTTCAGAATGCTTCACAATCATAATAAAAAGCAAATAAATGAAGACAAAAAAACTATACTATAATAACTTTCAGAATAACACTAAACACAACCCTAAAAATTTTGGGCATCCTTCAAAAGAAATCTTACATCCCAGCCAAAAATTAATCCCAAACCCCTCTCCCGATAACTCACCACTCAAAACTACAACACAGTTTAACTCTTATTTTATAGACAGTATAGTATCTCTAAACAAGGATTTCTCAACATTTAATCCCAACTCTGCCAAACAGCCACATATTGCCGCATATCACCACATCCACTTTCACCTTCAAACCTGTGTACACATCCTGTATAAAACTACTCAAACTAAAACTATGCTCTTCTTTAGCTGATGACATTCCAAGTGAGTACCTAAAAATACCAGCCAGTAGTATTGCCTGTCCTGTTTCAATCCTTATAAATACGTCAGTTTAGGAATCCTATGTTCCCTTTCTCTGGAAAAAGTCACATTATCCCTTTTCATAAAGGAAGAAATTAAACAGACATTAATAACTTTAGACTTATAGCAATCTTATCCCCCCTCACCAAAATACATGTATTCAAAAACAATTGACAGACTATCTCTTGCAGGAAAAATTCCTATCCCCTAAACAGCATGTCTTCTGTCCTTCTCATAGTACTAGCATTTCTCTTTCTAAGCTAAAGCTAGCGATAATGGCAAACAAGTCTCTTCCTTGTTTCTAGAATTGTCTAAAGGCATTGACGCAGTTTGTCACAGCAAACTTCTATTTCAAATGTCCTCACTAGGGCTCTGTCAGCCCACTCTTCTGTACTTCAAAAGCTACCTGTCCAATAGTCAGTAAAAATGGCACTCCATGCTCTCTCCTACCTCCCAGTCACCACCGGTGTACCACAAGGCTTTTTCTTTGGTCTCCTCCTCTTATAGGCTAATGGCCCTGGAGCCTTTACAAGCCTAGCCCACAGGATTACCCTGGTATCATGCCACCTGACCTTAGTTCCCAGTGCCTCTGTCGAGTAGAGCCACTGGAGTGATCCCTGGGGTGAATTTTCTACTTCCCATCCACTCAAGATTTCTCTTGAAGAGGGCCAGTGAGGTGCTCTGCTTGACATGTATTGGAAGTCTATTCCATAGCATGGGCAGTCTCTGGGTTATGAACCTGTCCCACCAGCATGTTCTGTTGATTGTGGTAATGAGGTTGAAGTCTCTGGAGCATGTGGTGTGGTAGGACTGGGATTTCTTTAGATTTAGCATTTCTAACAGAGCTGGATCAGACATGGCTTAGTAAGTCAAGCAGAGATCACCTCTAAGTAGGCAATGTGAGACCGAGAATAGTTGAAGTTTTTTGAGTCTGTCCATATAGGACAAGTGTTTAAGGCCTTGGATCCTCTTTGTGAGGTACTTTTGCGGCCTCTCCAGTTGTTGCAGGTGTCTAGTGAGGTACAAGCCAAATGGAGCATTGTACTTGATGACTGGTCTAATGAGAGAAGAGGGAGACGACCTTTTTCTTCCTGGATGCAAAACCCTTAGTAATGAGATGTGCCACATGGAAGGACTTTCTGACCACAGTGGCAATGTGGTGGTCAAAAGAGAGGTTGCTGTCAACCTGTTTTCCCAGATCTCTTATAATGCCTTCTGTGTTCAGTGGACTATCACTGATGTGGTAATTCAAGGGAACTGGGTTTTTTCCCCAAGGGGGATGATGACACTTTTTTTGGCATTGAGCTTAAGGCCATGGTTCTAACATCAGTCGTTGGACTCAGTGAGGCCTTTCAGTAGGATGTCAGCATCACTTGAGGAGTTAATAATAGCTATGTAGCAAAGTTAAATATTGTCAGCACTTTTTATGTTTATTTATTTAATTTGCATACGTTGTATCCTACTTAAGATGGGCTTCAAGGATAAAGCAGCATTAAGGCCTGGATGTTTATCAGCCATTAGCCTAGTTATCCATTCATACTCCTTCACATCCACAAGATTGCAGATGTCTCCACCCCTATTGGAAGTATGAATCCTGTCAAGTACTCTAAATTTAAAAATATGTTAATCATACTTTTAAATTTTTAAATTTAGAGTACTTGACAGGATTCATACTTCCAATAGGGGTGGAGACATCTGCAATCTTGTGGATGTGAAGGAGTATGAATGGATAACTAGGCTAATGGCTGATAAACATCCAGGCCTTAATGCTGCTTTATCCTTGAAGCCCATCTTAAGTAGGATGCAACGTATGCAAATTAAATAAATAAACATAAAAAGTGCTGACAATATTTAACTTTGCTACATAGATATTTTATGTTTTGACATTTGTATATAAAAGAGTTAATAACAGTTCCCAACTTGCAATCATCTGTGAACTTTGTCAGCCAGAGTCCCTTTGTGTTGGTCTGGACTTCAGAGAAGTAGATACCAAACAGGAGAGGACCCACGACCGAACCCTGTGGGACTCCATTCGTGACTAGTCAGCAATCTGACTTGAAGTCAACTACTTTCACACTGTGGGTTCTATCTGTGAGCCAGTTTGCAACCAACCTAGTGATACAGGAGTTGATGCCTAGCTTAGTGAGTTTTTCTATGATTCCTGAGTGGAGAATTATATCAAAGGCCTTGGCCAGATCAAGGTAGGCTGCATGAACCACCTTACCTTCACCCACACCTCTGGTGACGGACTCAAAGAGGTCGACCAAGTTGAGCAAGCTTTATCTACCCTTCACAAAAACAAACTGCATAGGATCCAGAGTTTGGAGATTCCCTATATCCTTGTTTATTAAGCCATGATGATGCGTTCCATAGCTTTGCATATCAGACTTGTCAGGCTAATGGGGCGATAGTTCCCAGGGTCTGATGACTGTAGCAGTGCACCATTCGGTAGGGACAAAGCCTGACGTGAGGCTGTGAGTGAACAGGGCAGACAGGTGAAGTACTAGTTCACTTTGTAGTTCAAGTAGAACAAAGCTAGGGATATTGTCAGGTCCCATAGAAGCTGTATTCTTGGCCTTGGACAGTGCTGTTTTAATCTGTGTAACAGTAATACTGGGTGCCTGGCAATCTATTGGTATAGTGATTGGTCCTTTGGGGGGGGGGGGTAAAGTTGGCACTGAATCTGTCGGCCAGTATACTGGCAATATCTGTTGGCTTGGTATAGGAGGTACCATTGTGCAGTAGCTCAGAGCAAATCTGGGCATTGCAGTGGAGATTCTTTACATAACTATAGAAGGTCTTGTGGTTGTCTTTACTATCTGCTGCAATTCTGTTTTCATAGCTAGCTTTAGAGGATTTGATGACGGATCTCAACTTTTTATTGAGGCTGACAAGGGAGTTTTTCCAGTCTTGAGACTTCACCTTATTCTGCATCAGTTTCCTCCTTCTGTTCTAGAGTTTGTTTATGGCAGGGGACCACCAGATTGGCTTCCTTTTTTTTTTGGAGAACAGCATCTTGGTTCTATTGGGTATGGCGAGATTCATGCATTTGTGTACGTGTTCGTACAGTGCATTGGTGTATGAATTGGTGGTCAAGAAACTATTCTCCATTTGCATGGGTGCTGTGAAGTTAGCCACCTCTGTTTTTAGGAGCTCAAAGTTAGCTTTGGATAAGTTTTTCATGGTGCTTACCTTTGCAGGGTGGGGGGATGTGGATTTCCAAGGTGATTAGTTTGTGGTCGGATCTAACCAGGGAGGAGTTGACTATTGGTGTAGAGCAATGGTCACCCATGTTAGTAATGACCAGGTCAAGGATGTTGCTACCTCTAGTGGGGATAAGAATGACCTGGTCCAGGGCATTGGAAGTAATGAATTCCAGGAAACATTGAGCAAGTGTATGGGTACATGAGTAGATTTCCCAGTTAATGGAGGGGTAGTTGAAGTCGCCCAGTATGAGAGTGTTAGGTTGGACCATAATATTCTCCAGGGTGCTTAGGATCATGGAGTTTGAGTCTTGGGACATGGTTGGAGACCTATAGCAGGCTATGACCTGAATTGCTGTCTTACCCAATGTTAGCTGCACCTGAAGTATCTCAGATGCATTATGTTGGGCTACCAGTCTGGAGGTGTGCGCATCCTTTATGACTATGGAAACACCACTGCCCCTGGAGCTTCAGTTCAAGTTCTGGGGCCGAAAGGTGTGGAATGAGTTACAGCCTGGTAGTGCAGGGGTGCTCTCTGCTGCCTTGAACCAGGTCTCTGTTACAGCACAAATGTTGATGTTCTCCATTTTAAGGAGTGCTTTGAGCGAGTGTATTTTGAGATTTAGACTTCTAGAATTTTCACCAACACCCCCTATCCATCTACACAATAGGCCACCCTAATACAAAGCACGGATGATTCCACTCATTTGCACATCTGATAACATGATACACCTATGACAAATTACTCAGGAAGCTTTAACAGCCACTGAAACATGGCTTTGTAACTCAACTCCTGCTCAACCCAAAAAAGACTAAACTACTACTTTCTCCAAATCCCTCTCTCATAAAAAGAAAAACAAAACTTAAAGTCCTCCTTCTTGATAATACAACCACTGAAGTTACTTTTCATAGCAAATTATTAGGGGTGATAGTGGATGACCGTCTTACATTTGCCCTACATATACAAACTTGCATAAGAAAAATTCATCAAAAACTAGGGATGCTTTATACACCTAAAACACACTCACCAATGCAACTAAAACTACACTTGCCACTCCTGATCTCCTCCCCACACTTCTTCATGGCGCTCCTATCCTCACTAACCTCCAGGCTTCACAAAAATAAAATTTGAACAATGCTATAACAAAGTTGTTTAATTTACAGCAAACCCCATCCAGAGCCCACCACTGTATAGCACTACAAAGCCTAAATTGGTTAGACCCTCCATATCAACTAACAAACACAGCTTCTTACCACCTATAAAATTATCCAGCATCCATCTGCCTATCAAGCACTAAAAAACATTCTATATAACTATGTTCCCAGTCAGTTATTGTGATCTGGTGACCAAAAACTCCTGCCTGTCTACAAACCTGTCAAAGCTGCTGGGCATTGCCTGAACTCATACAAGGTTGCCAAGACTGGGAACTCCTTACCTGTATCCAACAGGTCAATATCCTCCCTCCCATCTTTCAAAACCACCCTGAAAGACTTCTAAGCTAAAATCGGTCTCTATTATTGCTCAAAACCAGGATAAACGATATCCCTAAATGTGAAGTACCTTTTCATTTTTTATACTTTCTTACTTTTCCTTCTTCACTTATTTCCTTACTATCAAATGCTCTTCCCTGACTCTCTCTCTAAATATACCAAAAGCCTGTTTTTCCCTCACTTCATATTGCAATTCCTGTTTGTATTAGACTAAGTTACCTTTAGTTTACCTACAAACGGTCTAAAATTTCTCTAAATATTAAATGATTGCCATATAACTTGTATCGATTCTTAACAGAGGTTGTTATATTGTGTAATGTGTTATAATTATTTAAACTGCAGATGTTTTTGTTTTACTTTTGAAGATTGTAAAATTATTGTTCTTAAAATGTTTTGTAATAATTTGGAGCCTTTCTCCCCGGACCTCTGCTGAAAGTGGGCTTCTACCCAGTTGGACTTTCCTGGTAATCAGTGTCAATAAATAAATAAATAAATTCGTTAAACAACTTTTAAACTGACAGGAAAAAAAAAAAAGAGGACTCTCATTTAAATGTACAATACAGTCTCGTAACAGTCCGTTACAACATTAATTCCTAGTTTTAAAATAACATCCCTTTATAGGAAAATATTAATAATCAACAAAAATAATTGAATGGATCTTTTTTCCCCCCAAGGCGAATTGACTGCCCAGTAAAAGAACAGCACAAGACTACTGTTGATCCTCAAAAGCCTCGGAAGAGCATACTCTTATGCGGCAGTAAAGCTTTGAAGGGCTTGGCACCCAAACTTGCCTTTAAGCTCACTCAGCTCAATCAACCTAACAGTTTGGGCATGTGGAAAATGCCCTGAAGCTTTGGAAGCTGGCTGCCTGATATATCCTTGGCAGGCTATAACCCAATTTAGCAAAGTCTACTGCAGCAGTGATGAATATGATGAACACAGTGATGGTCCCAGTTGGTCGCAATCATTCCCATGAAAGTGGAGGCTTGTATGATGACAGTGGCTACAGTACTGGGGACAATGCTTGGCATTTTATGCTGGTGAAAGTAGCCCTCATAGGCATGTTTGGGTGTGTGTTTTTGGCATGCACATGTAACGGGAGGACAGAGATTCTCCCCTCAGTAACACAGGTGCTTACATGAGCCAGAGGAGTGATAAGGACCTACCTATAAAACCCCTGATGGCAGTCTGTATGACAGTTCCTGATGAATGGAGCACTGATGGTTAGCAGGCAACAGAGAAGAAATAAGATTAAAAAATGTGAAAAGCATGACACAAATCAGCCAAAGAAGGGGAGGCAGGTGAGCCAGACATATTTTCCAAATGGCTGAGAACATTAATTGTAAGCATGTAAAATAACTTTTTGGTGCTAAATTTATTAGAGCATGATAGTTGCTTGTAGAAACACCATATAGCACAGTTTCAGTTCATAATTAATGGCAAAAGCACAGCCTTGTAGCCAGTGCTGAGCTTGGAGTTGAGAAAAGCACAGGAATACTACATGTAGTGTGCATTAGTGCACACCTCAACACTAGTGTGCATTAGTGCACATTTAGGGTACCAGCATCAGTTAGTGAGCGCTCACTGAGGACAGTACAAAGAAAAGAAGCCAGTTGACAGATCAGACTAGCAGCAGTGGCTGGAGGAAAGGAGAAGTAAATCAGGTTTTCTGGCCAGAGGTAAGCAGTTCACGTGAAGGGCCACTGGGAAAGGATCAGATTTCAGACCTGCAGAAGAATGGAGCTAGCTGGGTTGAAGGTGAAGGAGTCAGCTATAGTACACAGGTGGTAGGTAAGTAGACTACAGGGAGGAATTATAAATAGGAGGGTAGGGACAATAACAATGGCAATGCTAGCCAGGAAGGTAAGCTATACACAGACAAATAGAAAGTGACTGAAACATAGTCTGAAGGGCCAAGATAACCACGTGATTAGTAAAGAAAGGAAGAAACATCACAGAGATAAATGTGTTAGAAAAGCTCGAGTACATGGGTAAATGTGTTAGAAAAGCTTAAGTAGATGGGTAAATGTGTTAGAAAAGCTTAAGTAGATGGGTAAATGTGCTAGAAAAGCTTAGTAGATGGATAAAGCAGGCATAGCCACACTGGTGAAGCCATTTTAGAAGAGAACTGGCAGCAAGAAGTAGAGACAGGGTCAACAAACCAAATGGGGGAAATTACCACAGGTCGTCAACAGGAAGGCTCAGCAGGAATAGAGCACTATAAGAAGAACAACTATGAGGGAGTGGGACAAGTCAGAACAGTACAGCAACAGCAGATGAGCAAGGCACAGGGAGCAATGGGAGAGGAGACAGGGCTTAGGCAGGAGAACTAGCAAGCAAACTAATACAGGAAGGGCTAAAATGAGTAGCATGTATTCAGTAGGGAAGGTTTAGAATGAAGTAGAAATGAAAAGTGATGGTGGTTGGTGATTATATCACAAAAAGCAACATACTACTTGGGGGGAGCAGAAGATGAAAAAAAAAAATCACACATATGTAAGAACTAACTAGATTCCATACAAGGACTACAACCCCGGAGCTAAAAAACAGTTTGTCATGCAACCATTAAGAGCTTTTGTCCTCTAAATTTGACTTCTTCAGAATAAAGAATCATACAGAATAGCAAATTTATAACAAGATAACCCCTCCCACACAAGTAAAATTCCAAATACCTTTGGTCAAAGTCTACATCAAGTAAGTAAACAATTAAAAAAAAAAAAAATCACACCAATGAATACATACAATCAAACGTTAAAAAGTTAAAATTCAACCATGATCTATTTTTTTTAAAACAATGACTGTCCTGTAGTAGAATAACTATAAAAAAAAAATATATATATATATATATATATACATATATATATATATATATATATATATATATATATATATATATATATATATATATCATAAAAACCATGCCACTGATAAAAAAAAAACTGCCTTGTACCAAAAAATAGTATTTGCATTAAGTTCCAAGCCACATTATAATAGGACTCATTTTTGTAACCCTGTACACTACTCCGATTATATGTGGTGATTGACAAACTATGATATACATTCCCGAGAATAAACAGTACTTGAATAATAAACAATTGAACATTATGAATAAATAAAACACAGGTACATGGTAAAAAGCACCCCTAAAAAAGGGATAAAATATTTAACAGAGTTCATTTATAAATACTTTATAAACAGAATGATGCTTTTAACCAGAGAATACTGCTAATGGATACCATGTTATTCAGACCCCAACTATTTGCAGAATTAGTTTTTAGCTGCCATCTTAATTCCTTTAGTTTCAGTAAATCCTTCCAAGGGCCACCCCTCCCACCAAGAACATTGTCAACCATATAAAATTTAGATCTGTGAGAAGTCATAGTCTTAACCATGTTTGTAAAGTGCATTGCACTTGCCCGTTCTATTGCTGTCATACATATGTTGATAAATTCTTGCCCTCAGAGGTTTCTCAGTTTTCCCAATGTAGAAACTGGGACAATCTTGACATTGCATGACGTAAACCATGCCAGCACTTTAACAATGATATCTTTGGTTCACTTTTATCTCACCATAACCATGAATAGAAAAGATTCTTCTACTATGTAGCGACACTGATTACTGTGCCCACATTTCCTCATATTAAAGCAACCTTCAAACAGAGCACCTATATGGCCCTCTTCAAACACAATCTGGACGATTGGATGGGTAACCATAAATTCATCTCGGGGGTTCCGCCTGTGTCCCTCTTGGACAGGGGTAATAGGTGCTGATTATAGAAATAAGGGTAGAACTTGGCTGGGCTTGTAAGGGCCCTAGGGCCATTAGCCTATTAACTTTCTATGACCATGGGTTATCCCCACTCTTTCTATGAAGGATTTGAAACAAATGACCTTTTTGTACACAAAATTCAGGGATAAGCTCAAAACCTGGAACCATTCCCCATTAATTGAAAATATATTCCATTTTTTGCCACCACAGATCCAATGGCAGAAAAAATCAAGGTTGTAGGTGAGAATTAAAGCTGTGGCGGGTGGTTGAACATTCTTACATAAACTGAGGTTTCCTTCCTATTAGGGGTAATAAATCTCTGGTTCACATTTAATTTTAACCTCATCAAAATTTACATTAATAAAACTGATGGGTAACCGTGTGCCTCAAACATCTTTTTGAGTTTACTAATCTCTTGTAAAAAAAAAAAAAAAAAATCTTCTCCTGTGAAATCATCCATGCTAATCTGACCATTTAGCTCTTAACCAGTGCTTTTAATTGAGGTTTAGTTAATTGATGTAGACTTTGACCAATGGCATTCAGAAGTTTACTTGTGTGGGAGGGGTTATCTTGTTATAAATGAGCTGTTTGGTTGTTGTATCCTTCAGCTTTTCCCGGTTAGGGGTCGCCACAGCGGAACTCTGGTCCGCTAATGATTGGCAGTAGATTTTTACATACCGAGTTGCCAGCCCTGACGTATAACCTTCAACGAAGGCACGGCCATTCACGCACGTCTCCACACAGAAGACGCTTTAGCTGAGAATCGAACAGGACATCTTACTGTGAGGCGACAACGTATGAGTCTTTATTCTGAAGTCCAATTTACAGGACAAAGTGCTTAATGATCACAGATCTTAGAACAGTTCCGGGGCTGACCCTGGAAAGTACAAGTGAAAAAAGAGGACATTTTGGTGTGAGCAGGAAATATCTACATTTTACAGTTCATGCAGGAACAAAATATTTATCAAAATGACAACATAAGAAGAAAAGATGATGGGAATGTGTGCTCATAGCTCTTTGTAGATTGTCCCTTGTTTGGTCAGTGTTGCAAAGCTTAAATGCTGATCAGCATTTCAGCTAAAGTTTTGCTGGACAAGAAACTGATATTGCAACCTTAAAATGTAATTTCAGAGATAATACCAATGGTTCAGGAGACACCTGAAGATAAAAGTTCTGTTGGTGGAGAAAATTAATATGGAGGAGGAACATGCATCAGATTCTCAGCCTGGAAATGGCAGATATTAAACCAAAGTGATAAATAGAAGTCACTGAGAAATGTCAGCGTGACTCTTGAAGGAATAATACATGATATGAGGCTTTTGTAGCAGACTGTAGCCCTGATAATGAGATTGATTGAGCTATGGTGATAGAGTTAGTGTGACCCTTGAGGAAATAATGCAAGATATGATGCTTTCAGCTACTCAAGAGTAGTTCTGGCAAGCAACTGGAGCTGTGAGAAGTGAATGATGCTGACATGATGAAACAGCAGCATGATGTTTTGGTGCCACTGAAAATAGTCTGCTGGGAAAGTTGAAGATAAAACACTACAGATGGTTGGATGTGTCACCGACATGCATATGGCTGAGATGACAACACAGTGTCTTCAAAACATTGAATGGTTTGCATGGAGATCGCTGTAGGTAAAACTTGCCATTCACTTCAATGCAAGTATGATCTCGGAGTTGGTATATTTAAGTAGCAGGGGGTGGGGGTGGGGGTGGGGGGGCATAGCCCCTCTGCTGCAGCAAAAAAAAAAAAGAAGTGTTTTTGTTTGCTTTTTTTTTTTTTTTTTTTAATTTAGGGTCGATGTTTGCCAGATATGATGTTGTTGTCTCGGCCATATGCATGTCGATGTTATGGCTGTTCCACGATCTGAAGTAGACCCATTTGGACATATAGTCAATATAAAGCAACAACTGCAGAGTATAGAAAACAAAGCAAGGAGGAAAAAATGTATAAGTGAGAGGTATTAGAAGAGGTAAAAGGTTTTTTACTGTTTGAGATTTAACAAATCCAAGATGTCTTATGAACTGTATTTGAAAAATTAGCTTTTGGTATAGAAATGCATACAGGTTACAACCTTCTTTGGCAGAGAAGAACTTTAGTAAACCACAGATTTTATATATATATATATATATATATATATATATATATATATATATATATATATATATATGTATGTATATATATGTATATATATGTATATATATATATATATATATACATACATATATATATATATATATATATATATATATGTGTATGTATATATATATATATGTATATGTATATATATATATATATATATATATATATATATATTTTGTCTTCACCGACCACCAACCCTCAAAACCATCACCCCCACACTATAGTCCATTTGCTCCCTAGCTGTACAAAATTACCAAGTTGTCTAGGGTAACAGCAGTCGGGAGGGGGCCATTATTCATGGAAACACAGGAAAGTTTGTGCTCTTGCTGGCATCTATGCAATGACAGCTTTTGTGCAAGTCCCAAAATGTGCCCATGGGCATGAGTAACAGACTACCTGCATCACTGCAAGGACTCTTGATGCCATCAATGACATTAGAAGAAGAAGACAGTTTCATCTGTTTGGGTGCACTCACCAATATGGGCTACCACCAATCAGTGGCCGGGTGAAACAAGCTTACCCCCAAGATGTCCAGTGCAATGCCAACCTCCTTCCAAGAAACTGCTCTGCATGCCATTCTTCCCCAGATGAGGATGCCCACCCTCCTTGGCCAGCACCACTCATACTGCTAACTAAACTTAGGTCTCATCTGCAATATTTAGGGCTTTATCCCTCTACACCACTGGCGCTGGCTAAACCACAAATTACATTGGATCAGCTTATTTATTATTAAAAAAGCAGTTTATGGGAGCATATTGTCAGGTTTCCCTATATTTTTCAGTGATGATTTTTTTTTTTTTTTTACTACTACCCTTCAGCAATGGCAACCCTTTACAGATGTGATAAAGCAGAACCATTCAGATAAAGTTAGGAAGCTTACCAGAATTACAGTGACAGACTGAGAAGAATGGCAGACTGACTGAACAGTCTGGTTTGGTGAGGCGTATGGAATCCCCCCAACATAAAACAGTACTGGAGGATATCTGGGAAGAGCAGCAAGGAAATAAAGAACCAGTTAGCATGACTGTGCACCCACTAGTTAGCTTTCACTTTCCAGTAAGATTTTATACATCCTCTATGATTATTCTTAAATACACAAGGTCTTGGTTAATACAGTTATGCAAGCACTATTATGACTTTGGTAATGTATGCGTTTGAGGACCGATTCAAATGTCTGGTATTTAGCTTTGTAGAACTTCAGTGTAGAAATACATGGGTTCCTATTATGTTGTCGAAAGACAACAATGTGGAATGCACAGAAGAGTAAAACCGGCGGATATCGACATTCGGATTGCGGGATCGCAGTACAGTGAAGATTGGAATATTTGCCCTTTCCTCACTGTAGTGCGATCTCCGAGCTGGTATATATATTTAGTGGGGGGCACAGCCCCCCCCCCCACAGTAAAAGCTTTGATATTCGTCCATTTTACTCTTCTGAGCACTCGAAATTGTTGTCTTTCGACAACGTAATATGAACCCAAAATACATCTATACAACATATCTACTGCAGATTTTAATATGCCTCAAAACCTGTAACTAAATGGACAAGGTTTGGATGTCTTCTACCTTATGTAAAAATGTTTCACATTAGAGCCAAAAACTGCATATACAGAAAATGTTGAGAATTCCCACAAATGCTGTCATGTTTCTGCACACACAGAGTCTTGAAAAAAATCAGATTGTTATTTTGCGTGATTTTAATTATAAAGCTTTTTTTAAGATTTGTTTTGCCCCCAAGTCTGCAGACCATCACACTTCCTCCATCTGATCTTGAGCCCATTCATTTACCCATAGTGAATATTATCAGCATGGAGACAACAGCCATCTTGGGGGCATCATTTGGGCAGTTATGAGGGTGACTTGTGCCTTTGTCTGCACCCCTGTCTTATGCTTGTTTGCTGTGGGGGATGGCACCCTTATCACACTGGGACCCTATGGTGGTTGTAACAAGTCCTCCTAGAAAACTAAATGCTGCCCTCTCTTCCCAATCAACAGCCTATATCATACTGCACACAGGATATGGAGACATTTATATGGCCCTAACCTAACCTCATGGTGGCTAACAAGAGTACCTGGTGTGACCAGAGAGACTTGTGATGACTTCCCCACACTGCGCATGCTCCTACACCCACAAACCTATGAGGATTACCATCACCAGCTAGTGAGCTCCAAGTCCATATCCCCCTGTTTACAGTCAGCGGTAGCATGGAAGTCTTAGTTTGCATGGCAGCATTAAACCAACCAGGGACCATCACAACCCTTCCCCATGACGGTCAAATCAGCATCAATCACTCACTCACACTCTGTCCTGTCTAGTTCTTCCTGCACCTAAGTTGCTACTCAAATTTACAATGTCTGGGTCACAAGTCAGGATTGCATCTTTCTACACCAAAGAGATGGGTTCGACATAGTTGTAAGTTATAATTAATCAAAATGAATCACAAATGCCATTAAAGACTTGATTTTTCTCCGATTTGCTTAATCTTAATAGACTTATACAGATTAAAATTAGAGTGATACGAAGGAATCAAGAGGTTAAGATAAAACTGAGCAAACGTTAATAGTCATGTGTAAGTTTTGTATATGAGTAGGTGATTCCCTTGGGGATAAGAAAGTGGTAAGGCTTTACATTATAAAACTGAAAAAGCAACATCCAAGGAATAGTGCAAAAACAACCAACTAAAGCGAAAAACATCACTGGCCAGCCACAAAACACAGTGAATTTACTGAGTGGTTTTGTCTTTTAGTCCTCTAGTCTTCTACAGAATAAATAAGTCAGTTAAAAGCACAAATTTATGCAATCAAAGAAAAGCTATCTGATAAATCATGTCACGTCATGTAAACTGTTAGAAATGAATGAAAAACAGCATAAAAAACTACAAACACTAAAAATAAATTGGTCGATTTTCTTCTTTCAATTTTCTTTTGCCCAATCTTCTCACCTTCAAAAATATTTTAGGCTGGATTCATACAGGTTACCACAAAGTGTATAATTTGTGTACACTTTCTGAATTCAAGAACAGCCCTAGCTCAATGCTTGTGCTGTCTGTTCCCTCAGGAAGGTTACACTTCAGCGTTTTAGTGGATACGTTATTTGTTTTTTTTGTACCTTGGAGACCCAGTCATTGTGTGGAGTGTTTTTCAACAGTGCTTATTAAAGCATTTTTCCTTTGGAGCTTCGATTTATTTGTGCTTGGTGGAGCTTTGCTTCACTTTTCAAGGTTACACTTTGTGGTAACGTTTATTAATCTGGCCTTTTATACTGATGGTCTCTTTACATCAGGAAACTTAATCGGCTTGTAACAGAATCTGCCATTTCAGTTCCCTCATTTCTAATCTGTTCTTAAAGTTAAGGACTCGCTCTTAAAACTCCCTACATCAGGCATAAATACACTTTAGAAGAACCCCACATTGTTGCTTAACTTTGAAATGGACCATTATGTGCTAGACTACAATAGTCACACAGCAATTTGCAAACGTGACAATATCACCCTCTGCTGGGAAATGAGCCAATCACATTGGCTGAACTCATGTAAATCGTAAACATCACTGCTGCAGTGCCTTCTTAAATGACTGGGATAATGTAACTGGGCTGCCGGCCTACAGAATGCCAAGAAAACAGCAGAGAGAACAATTCTAGTTACTGCTTTGATCAAGTATGAACAGTGGCCCAGAGTTCTTTGGGCCAAGATATTCTGAAGAATAGAGTGGACAGCAAATCTCTATCCATGATTGTCAAAAAGTGATTAATCCTCCATCAATTCAGAGACATCTGTTAGGATGCTGACATGTTCGGTTTCTAAGTGACATAATGGAACTATGAGATGACATGTAATCCATTCTGGCAGATGTGTTTTGTATTTTAGGTAAATTGACCCTATTGTCTGTTTCTTATCAAATGTAAAGAAAGCTTTACTGTGTATTTCTGAAAATATTTTGTAATGTTTCATTTGAGTAAGTATAATTCTAACTGGGAAGCAAGCTCCTCTGCACCCCCATGTGGGTGGCTGCACCCCCACACCCCCGCTACTAATATAAACCAACTCAGAGATCACACTACAGTGGGGAAAATGGAAAATTCCCTTTTCCCCATTGTACTGTGATCTCCAGCAACAATCTCTGCGAACACTAGTTCCACGAAAGTGCATTTCCGGAGAAATGCACTTTCGCTGAAGTGTATATTTGATGGGTCAAAGTAGACCCATATATATATATATATATATATATATATATATATATATATATATATATATATATACACACACACACACACATTTATATATATATATATATATATATATATATATATATATATATATATATATACATACATACATATGTGTGCGTGTGTATGTACATATATATATATATATATATATATATATATATATATTTATATACACACACACACACACACACACACACACATCATGTTCATTTAAACAGCAGATAGTACTTCACGTGAGTGACATTAAATGTAAACGCATATGTAGTGCATTATATAAACATATAGTACAACACAATTCATCCCATTTCATTTTTTTGGGATAGATAAAGTGGAGGGGGACCACTTTACAGTTTCCAAAAAACATGAAATTTTAACTAGAAAGGAACATATGTGGATTATTAATTTGGGAGCACTATTCAAACCTGGTGTTAATGAGCACTGGTAACATGGATTATCTGTATTATTATATATGCATGTTGAGAGGCGTATTCCTTTATATTTTTCTATATACATAGAGTTCTATGTTAACATAAATGTTTTCTTATGGTGGTAATATTGTATGGGACTTCTGGGAACGAATTCTATACACTGTGGCTTTAAACACTATACATATATATATATATATATATATATATATATATATACACATACACACACACACACATATATATATATATATATATATATATATATATATATATATATACACACACACACACATATATATATATATATATATATATATATATATATATATATATATATATATTGAGGACATACTGCTTCTTGTCACACACTGATGACGCCATGCAGCGAACTCGGTCTGTGAAGCAGACTGTCTGCCATTAAAGTTGAGTATGCACCACTGCTTCGTTTTCTCTATTTATTTTCTAGTGCTGGAGTTTTTGTGGCATGTGTGTGTGTGTGTGTGTGTGTGTGTGTGTGTGTGTGTGTGTGTGTGTGTGTGTGTATCATCTTTGTTTGTTTATTTTTTTATGATTTTGGTTGTTTAATTGTTTTTTTTGCGTCCAGTGCTTAGTTATTGTCTTTTCGGTCTGTTGGCCTTTGACAGTCTGCAGTCCCCATGACTAGTGTCTATTGGTACGGAATCCTTTTTATACCCATGTTTCTTCCTTCTTTTGACCCTTTCACTGTTTGGTTTGTCTTTTTGACTGGTTTTGTTTGGTGCATGCTCCTTACATAATGATTGGTGTTTTTTTTCAGGGTGTCATTATGGTGCATTGAGAACCTTGCTGCTGCTCATTAAGGGTTGTTCTGTCCTGTTGGGTCCGGGAGTGTGGCTTCTTTTGTCCCTGCAATGACTTTGCAGTGCAGGTGCTGTTATCTGTTGCCACTTTGCCTTTTGCAGCTCTGGTCTGGCACTCTTTAGGGACTAGTGTAAGGATTCTGTTCCATACTGTTGCTGTCTGATGGAATAAACGTGACATAAATCCTGTTATTCTAACCATATTTAAGTTGAGAGGTATAACACTTACACATTCTAAGGCTGCAAGATTAGCAGTGGAAAGTAATTTATTTTATTTCTTGTGCTTAGAGGTTGAGAGTTATGTTTCGGCATGCCTTCATCCTAGGACTTTGAACTGGCTTCCTTTCAGGCTGCGATTAGGGGTTGTGTTGGGCTGGGTGCAACTCTCTGTTCATTCACAGTTAGGCCTTCTCCTTCATGCCTATGTGTTTTCATACTGTATCTTGTGTGACTTGTGCATTCTGGCAAGGCACTGTGATGATCGGAGAAATGACATGACTGCATGGTGACATACTTTGATTTCCGTGAGTTATGTGCTTAGCCTTCTCCTTGTCATCCTATTGAGAGCACTGTGAACACTTCCTTATACTTCTACATAACTAACAATGATTCCTTCAGGGGCTCCCACTCCCGTTAAAAAAAAACAAAAAGGTGAAAACAATGAAAGGAAAATAAATAAACTGGAACCACCTTACAGGACCTCCTCCAGACACAGTCATCCTCTGATTTGACAGGCTTGGCTTTAACAAGTTGCCCAGCTTATTTCCATCTTCGTCAGATCCAAGATATTTGAATCAGACTTACGCAAAGTGGGTTCTTAGGCTGAGACTGAAAAATACAACAAAATAGACCCATATTGGAGGACTTCAGATCCCAGTCCTTGGACCTGAAAATCTTAGGACCTCATCCAGATGCAAAGTTCTCCTCGGATCTGACAGGTTGGTCTTGACAAGTTTCTGCAGCTAGTTAATATTTGTATGGGATCCAGGGTTCTCAGATATGACATATGTAAAGTATCTTTAAGCAAAGACTGATTTCTTCAACAGACAACTCTGTTCTAAGCATTTTGTTTCCGATTTACAGAAAGCTAAAGTTTGTGAAGACAAGACTGGAACTTCTGGATCCAGTTGGTTATGTCATTCCTGTTCTGCAGATCCTGAATCAAGGATCTGGCAAGTAACCAGTCTTTAAAGAGAACTGGGTTTTTCTTGTGTCTGACACCTTCACTTAGAGCAAGCATTTCAACTCAAATGCATGCTAACACAAATCCTGTTACTTTCCCCTTTCTCTGATCCTAAGACTGGGATCCGTTTGGATGCCAGGTGCCATTGGAGAGCTGTGTAGATGTTCTTCATGTTTCACTGTTGCGGTCTTCGCCTGTGGGTTGTCCCTGCTGTGGTGGCCCTCAATTGGCATGAGTGCCAGAGTCGGTGTTTTTGTGCACCAGCTGCTGCCGCCTGTGGTCTGACTTATCAGTCATCAGTGCTGTGGAGCGGGGCAGCCGACGTCATTACATCAGTCTTTCTTGCCGTGGAGCCCGTAGCAGAAGCAGCTTGCATGAGTGCTAGTTGGTCACCACAAGAAGTCGAATTTCAGAAGAAAATGTCTAAAGCTAAGTACCCCGTTGGGGACCATTTTTTCTTGCTCTAACCGATGTTCAAAAAAGTTAACAATTGTCTCGCCTGCGGAAAGCAGATCCCACACCAAGACTTTCATTCTTGTTGAATCACTTGTTTAGGCCCAGACCATGACGTCACCCATGGCAGGTTCTGTGCCCTGTTTAATAAGAGAACCATTTGCCATAGAGCTCTTTTTGTAGACAATTATTTTTGTATTCAGTCTTCAAATTCTGATGTGGAGTCTGTCAGCCAACAATCTGCTGACATTTCAAAAAAACGTAAAGATTGAGACAGGTCTCACAAGGCTAAGCCTTTCGATGATGCTACCGCTAAGCAAGTTATCAGTTCACCGGAATACAGTGAAGCGCTTTTGCAGCCCCTAACGCCCAACTCGCTTTCTATGCAGGCCTCTGCCAAGACCCTTTCAGAGTCCAGTATGCCACAAAAAAACACTTAATCTTCAGGGCCTTTGGCTGTTTCTGCCTCGGTTGAGTCCGGAGCCGCAACACAGGCACTGGTTTCTGAGGAGGCTGTTTACACTACCGTATTCTAGACAACAAAACAACGTCTTCTCTTCTGAATACCACTTTGTAGAGACCAACTGATTCTCTCAGGCCTCGAAGCCAGGACACTCCTAGGAAATCTGCTTCTAGCCACCATCTTGCTACTGCTCCCCCACCCCAAGCTCAAATTCTTAAAATGGCACAGGATTTCATTTCTTTATCCGAGGTACTTAAGCCCCCAGTCCAAAAAGGAAAGGGGTGCCTTCACAAGTTATGACAGACCAAGAGTCTGAGGAATCTGATTATTCTGCCTTTGAAGAGGAACAACAGCCCTTAACTGTTTATGAGGATTCAGATGCAAAGGAATCCATCCTCTCTGCCTCCCCTCCAGAGGACCTCTCCTTCGGGGAAGCCCTTCATTCCCTCAGGGAACATTTTCAATGGGAATCTCAGGACTACCCGCAGTCTGAGTTTCTGGACCTGCCCCAGCACAGACCCCTGACCATCCCACCTATTCTAGAAGTGATGGATTATGTTTTCCTTGAATCCATTTTAGCCCTGGATGCCCTGCCTCCTGCTCCAGCTAAACCTGACAGGTACTACAGAGTACCGTACTCTCACAAATACCTGTACAGGAACCCTGCTGCAGACCCTGAGGTCATTACACAGGGACCCGAAGGAGCTGAGACTAGTTCTGCCAAAAATCCTCTTCCTTCTGACAGACTCCAGAGCTCTGGACAGATGGGGTAAGAACATGTACACCTCTGCAACCTTAGCTATCAGAGCACTCAACTGTCAGTTCCATATGTTGAAATATCAACAACACACTTTGGAACAATTAAAACAGAAGATTGCTACCTCTCCTGATGGTGCCAACTCTAAACAGCTGGCAGAATTACTACACTCTGCTTGTCAAGTAGCGAAGCACTCATTACAATGTGGATATGATGCCCTAGAAGCCTCTAGCATGGCAGCACTGACAGGATCTGTTGCTAGAAGACATGCATGGCTGAAAGAACACCTCTTCCTGATCATGTCAAGTCTAAACTTACTGATGCATCCCTAGACAAGGAACACCTGTTTGGGGAAAAAGCAGAACATGTACTTAAAGATGGAAGACACAGCAAGATCTATGCAGACAGTAAAGGATTTCTTTCAAGTTCAACTGCCCAGATTCAGCAGGAACTTCCCTTCTAAGCACTGGGCCTTCCCCGCACCTAGCAGACAAGGCCAAAGTAAGCCTCGCAGGGACTGGACATTCAGGCTCCTATCTCAGGGCCAGCAAAGAAGCAAACAATGGACCACTTCCGCCTCTAAGGCCAGGATTTATAAGCCAAGCTTCTATGCTAAGCACTCACAATGACTCTCCCTCCCCCCTCTGCCCTCCTTTCATTCATCTAAAACAAGGAGGCAGGTTCACCCTCTTTAAGGGCAATTGGGTCTCTATAACCAAGGACTAATGGGTATTAAAAATAATTTCTCAGGGATACAGATTCTCCTTCAGCGAACTCCCAATTCCAAGAGGGTACCCAGTCCTCCCCCCAAACCAGTGGGCAAGGCATTAAGACAGGTAAAATCTCTAATTTCCCAGGAGCAGTGGAACCTGTCCCTCCACATCAAACAGGAAAAGGTTTTTTTCTCCAGACTATTTCTTGTTCCCAGAAAAGAGGGCACTTGGCACCCCATCCTGGATCTATCCAAACCGAACACCTCCTTGGTGGTCCCTAGATTCAAAATGCTAACCTTGCAGCAGCTCCTGCCTATGCTCTCACCAAATGCCTGGCTGGTGACAACAGACCTAAAAGATGGCTACCTCCACATCCCCATCAGGGGAATCATGCAGAAAATTCCTGCGCTTCAGAGCAGGCAATCAGCCCTTTCAGTTCTCTTCATTGCCCTTTGGCTTATCTACTGCTTCCAGAGTAGTCACCAAATGCTTGGCCCTGGCTATAGCATTCTGCAGACAGAGAAATATACAGATTTACCCTTACCTGGATGACTGTCTCATACAGGTGAACAGCAAAGAAAAGTTGCTCCAGGATCTTCTCTTTGTCAAAAAACTTCTAGCTTCCCTAGTGTTTACCATCAACAAGAAAAAAGTCAAGGCAAAACCCCAACAGGAAAATTGTTTTCCTGGGAGCTATGCTAGACACAGCTACCCATATGGCCTTCCTATCCCCAGAAAAGCGAGTATCCTGCCTCTCTACTTAAACCAGCTGGCTTCCACAAGTCACCTCACTGCGAGGAAGTTCCTGCAAGCCCTGGGATACATGGCATCTTGCATCCTTCTCATCCCCCTCACCAGGCGTCACACGAGAAAACTTCAGTGGTACTTAAAGAACCTTTGGTGTCAGCAATCTAAGTCCCTAGAGACCATTCTCCCACTGATCCCTTGCATAAGGGATGAATTTCTCAGGTGAGCAGAGGCCTGTGCCATGAACAAGGGTCTTCCCTTCATCCTCCGCCCTTCCGGCCAGACAATCACCACAGACACCTCAGACATGGCTTGGGGTGCTCATCTACCAGACAGGTGTACCAAAGGCCTTTGGAATGCCCAGCAACTTCACTTGCACATCAACCAAAAAGAAATGATGGCAGTACAAAATGCTCTGACTTCCTTCCAACCCCATCTTAGGTCAGGGGTCCTCCTTATAAAAACAGACAACACCACAGTACATCAACAAGCAGGGGGGCACCCAAACTTACCCCCTGTGCAGGTTAGCCATTAGCCTGTGGCTTACATTCACCTCCATGGGGCTACACCTAAATGCCCAGTACTTACCAGAGATCAACATACTGGCAGACCACCGAAGCAGAAACTTACTGGACCCCCATGAATGGCAGCTCCACAGAGAAATCTTTCTGCAAATCACCCAGGAGTGGGGGACCCCAGAGGTAGACCTCTTTGCCTCGCAACTCTGCACAAGTTTAGTACCAGGGAGTATCACAGCTTAAAAGCTGAGCTTTGGCCGGCTAAGATCTAGCTGTATTCAACTGGACGTAAGTACCTTTTATCTGCACTTTTTTCAAATAATACAGCATTTTAATAGATTTATTTGTGTTGCATTGAATATTAACTGAACTGGAAGTTCTGACTATGTTTTTTCAGTTAGAGTTTGCTAGATTTTATTGCCTGTTAGAATTCCTGCATAGACAGTAATTGCAGTTGGGGGTAGTCTCATTCATTGATATTCTGTTACCACCTATTTAAGTGGCACAGTTTGGAATATTTTCTGCTTAAAACCTGAGCTTTGGCCGACTAATATCTAGCTGCATTCAACTGGACGTATAAGATAATTTAAGTAGCTTTTATCTGCACTTATTTCAAATGATACAGCATTTTAATTGATTTATTTGTGTTGCATTGAATATTAACTGAACTGGAAGTTCTGACTCTGTTTTTTCAGTTAGTGTTTGCTAGATTTTATTGCCTGTGTAATTGCAGTTGGGGGTAGTCTCATTCATTGATATCCTGTTACTGCCTACTTAAGTGGTACATTTTGGAATATTTTCTGCTTAAAACATGAACTTTGGCCGGCTAAGATCTAGCTGTATTCAATTGGATGTATAAGAGAATTTAAGTACCTTTTATCTGCACTTTTTCAAACAATACAGCATTTTAATTTCTTTATTTGTGTTGCATTGAATATTAACTGAACTGGAAGTTCTGACTGTGTTTTTTCAGTTAGTTCCCCTCCCTGGTTTTGTTTTGGTGTTAATCTTGGTGGCTTTGAAACTGCCCACCCCTTTTGTAAATTTGTGTTTGGATAACCCTTCTGGGCCCATCTCATTTGCTCACTCAGTGCAGTGAGATCATATTCTGATTTCAGGCACTCCTACTGTGTAGAAAGCGAGCATCTAGGAAAGAAAAAAAAAATAAGCTCGTTTCCTGCCTTTCCTGCAACTGGTCTGGACTGTTTGCAGGCCTCTGAGCCCCCAAGCCTTTCTGTGTTAGAGGGAAGCCTTCTAGCTTAATTTTGTTTCTTAGAACTAGCCAGTGTTCTAGTTTCAGAATTCAAATCTGTTTCTTTGAACTCAACACTTGTTCAGAACTGGTTGTAAGCATTAAATAAGCTGTAAATTACTACAGCACTCAATTTTCCTCACTTGTCTAGAGGAAAGCAGTTTTTAGTACTTAATAAATAAGCACCTATCCAGGCATGTCTAAGGGTCAGCTCCCGGTGATTTCTCCTGTTTACCTGTTGAATCTGGGCATCTTGGGGCAATGCAGCAATTGCCTCATGTACACAGACAACCCTCTCCTCCTACGACCCAACACTACAACCTGTGAGAGATGCTCTTATATAGCCAAACTGGAAAGCAAAGCTCTCTTCACCCAAGACTGGACTAGACAGTCAAGAGGAGAAGGTAAACACTTGCACCACACCACACTCATCACATAGTCCCTCAAAACCTACACCACCAAAACACACACATAGAAACACAAAACACAAACCTACATTCGCGGAGGCTCTCAATAAAAACCTGCCCAAGCATCAGGGACCACCAAAGCAGAAATGCAAGCAAACTTCACCCCCCAACACAACCCAAATGACACATAGCCCACAAACTTAGTGTGCCCCTCAAGCACAGCCCATAAGGCATAATGTACTCAACACTCTAGTCATAGGTGAATCTATAGTCAGGCACACTGATGTTCCCCTCACCAGGCTAAACAAGGAGAAAGTTACTGTCAGCTGTCTGTCAGGTGCCAGGATCTGCCATATAACGCATGCACTCAGGTCCCTCAACAACAGGTACAAATATGACTCTGTCATTGTCCATGTGGGCGTGAATGACCTGAGACGTACTTCCATGGACTACATGAAGAGAGACATGAAGGAGCTCTCGGATTATGTAGCCCAGGTGGGTACAACCCTAGCCCTGAGCAGCCTTCTACCATCAACCAGAATGATACCACAGTACAAGCAGAAAATTATTGATTTCAACAATTGGCTAAGTTTCTGGTGTCATTCTAAGTGGATACAGTATTTGCCTGGGTTGACATGACTGACAAACCTCAATGCTTTGCCAGAGATGGCCTGCATCTGTCACCCGATACTGGCCAAGCCTCTTGCCACCCCTATAGTGCCTTTTTTAAGCGGTGTTCCAAAGACCAAATTACCACCATAACAGCTACAAATAAATGCAATCTGAGGGTCATGCTGCTCAAAGCTAGAAGTCTAAATCACAAAATGTGCTCACTTGAAGCACTCCTTAAAATAGAGAACATAGACATTTGTGCTGTAACACAGACCTGGTTCAAGGCAGCAGAAAGCACCCCTGCACTACCAGGCTATAACTCATTCCACACCCTTCGGCCCCAGAACTTGGCCCGAAGCTCCAAAGGTGGTGGTGTTTCCATATTCATAAAGGATGTGCACACCTCCAGACTGGTAGCCCAACATAATGCATCAGAGATACTTCAGGTTCAGCTAACATTGGGTAAGACACCGATTCAGGTCGTAGCCTGTTATAGGTTCCCAACCATGTCCCAAGACACTGACTCCATGTTCGTAAGCACCCTGGAGAATATTAGGGTCCAACCTAACACACATACTGGCCGACTTCAGCTACCCCTCCATTAACTGGGAAAACTACTCATGTACCAATACACTTAACCAACGTTTCTTAGAATTCACTAATTCCAATGCCCTGGACCAGGTTGTTCTTACCCCCACTACAGGTAGCAAAATCCTTGACCTGGTCATTACTAACATGGGTGACCATTGCTCTACACTAATAGTCAACTCCTTCCTGGTTAGATCCAACCACAAACTAATCACCTTGGAAATCCACATCCCCCCCCCCCCACACACACACACACGCAAAGGTAACCACCAAGAAAACCTTCTCCAAAGCTAACTTTGGGCTCCTAAGAACAGAGGTGGCTAACTTCACGGCACCCATGCAAATGGAGAATAGTTGCATGACCGCCGAATCATACACCAATGCACCGCATGGATCTCGCCATACCCAATTGAACCAAGAAGCTCTCCTCCAAAAAAAGGAAGCCAATCTGGTGGTCCCCTGCCATAAACAAACTCAAACAGAAGGAGAAAACTGATGTGGAATAAGGTAAAGTCCCAAGACTGGAAAAACTCCATTATCAGCCTCAACAAAAAGTTGAGATCCCTCATCAACTCCTCTAACGCTAGCTATGAAAACAGAATTGCAGCAGATAGTAAAGACAACCACAAGGCCTTCTATAGTTATGTAAAGAATCTCCACAGCAATACCCAGATTTGCTGTGAGCTACTGTACAATGGTACCTCCTATACTGGGCCAACAGATATTGCCAATATACTGGCCGAAAGATTCAGTGCCAACCCCCCCCCCCCCAAAGGACCAATCACAATACCAGTAGATTGCCAGGCACCCAGTATTACTGCTGCACAGGTTAAAACAGCACTGTCCAAGGCCAATAATACAGCTTCTATGGGGCCTGACAATATCCCTGGATGTGTTCTACATGAACTACAGAGTGAACTGGCACCTCACCTGTGTGCCCTGTTCAATCAAAGCCACACCTCAGGCTTTGTTCCTACCAAACGGTGCACTGCTACAATCATCCTTCTCCACAAAGGAGGAGCGACTACAGACCCTGGGAACTATCACCCCATTAGCCTGACAAGTCTGATATGCAAAGCTATGGAATGCATCATCATGGACCTAATAAACAAGGATATAGGAAATCTTCAACTCTGGATCCCACACAGTTTGGTTTTGTGAAAGGTAGATCATGCCTGCTCAACTTGGTTGACTTCTTTGGGTCAATCACCAGAGCTGTGGATGAAGGCAAGGTGGTTCATACAGCCTACCTTGATCTGGCCAAGGCCTTTGATACCACTCCCCACTCTGGAATCATAGAAAAACTCACTAAGCTAGTCATCAACCCCTATATCACTAGATGGGTGGCAAACTGGCTCATAGATAGCTACTTTCACACTGTGGGTTCTAACTCCAAGTCAGACTGCCGACCAGTCATGAGTTGAGTCCCACAGGGTTCAGTCCTGGGTCCTTCTCCTGTTTGGTATCTACTTCTCAGAAGTCCAGTCCAACACAAAGGGACTCTGGCTGACAAAGTTCACAGATGATTGCAAGTTGGGAGCCATTATTAACTCCCCAAGTAATGTTGACATCCTACAGAAAGGCCTCACTGAGACCAACGACTGGTGTTAGAACAATGGCCTTAAGCTCAATGCCAAAAAATGTGTCATCCCCTTTCGGAAAAACCCAGTTCCCATTAACTACCACATCGACGGTAGTCCACTGAACACAAAAGGCGTTATAAGAGATCTGGGAACACAGGTTGACAGCAACCTCTCTTTTGACAACCACACTGCCACTATAGTCAAAGTCCTTCTATGTGGCACAACTCATTACTAAGGGTTTTGCATCCAGGAAAAAAAAGAGGTCATTGTCTCTCTCTACTCTTTCCTCATTAGTAACCAAAACACGAACAGATACCAAAAATAAAAATAAGGAAAATGCCACAGAACCAGGGAAACAAAGTTTTAATGAGCGCTTTCATCAGCAATTACACTTGACGTCATCAGATAACACACAACAAGACATCACTTCCTTTTATAGCCAGTCACCATCAAATGACCTCGACCCATCAAATTAAAACATTCAATCAACTTTTAAGAACACTGTTTCCAGCTAAGATTTCCTTTACATTAAAATGCATTAATACAGAAAAACCTTATTGTAAAACTTTCATACCTTAGGAAAATATGTAAAAAAATATAAATTAATATGTACGTATGTCTCTCTGTTGTTAATACACCATCCTGAATACTAAACCAATAACACTTTTTGGAAAAAAAAACTGCTACTGTTAGAATAAGTATAATACACCTAAATAATAATTCCCTATCATAGAGGCTGCTTAAACAGCCCCTTTACAATCAATTTTAAATAGCTCGAGAGACAATATCATTTAATCCAGGTGGATTAGTGGCATTCACTCTCAATTGCTACATACTTTCTCTAAATTCAAAGAACAATTCCTTAGGATCCCCCCCCCCCCCCCTACTACTAGTAGCCACTTAGTCAATTGCAATGAACTTAAACAGATTATCTGGGTTCACCTTAATATGTTGTGCCAATGCATTTTTTTAAGTTGCCTTTTTTAATATCATAAATATGTTGATATATACAAACTTTAAAGACCTCTTTGGTCTTACCTATGTAGAAACTCACAGATTTGACACAAGGCAATATAGACTACATAGGTACTGTTACAGTTTAATCTGTGGTTCAAATGAATTAGACCATAATGCAGGATATTTAGGGTATCTGTTTCCAAAATGTAACCACATTGTGCACAATTTGTGGTTCAAATGAATTAGACCATAATGCGGGAATCTGTTTCCGTAATGTAACCACATTGTGCACAATGACCACACTGTCATGAACCCTTTTCCATAAAATTTGTAACCCTCTGTGTTTCTTTCCAACAAGTTTTTAAAACAGGCAGCTTTTTTATATATTACACATGTTTTTTCATCCACATTCTGTAACAAATCTTGGTCTCCTTTAAAAACAAACCAATTATTTTTTAAAATATCTTTGATGTCATTAAACTGCGGATTGTACGTCAATATTAAGGCCCTGTTAAATTCCTGTATCCTGCCTGAAACCTTGTCCACCACATTAACTCTAATAGTTGTAGCTTTCCCTGTACCCAATAATGGATAAAAGTCTCCTTTGACCCTTTTTTCCATAACCTCTCTCAAGATAGGTTCAATAAAATTGTTCAGGTATCCCCTCTTTTGTAACATAGTCCTTAGTTTTTCTCTTTCCTCATAAAATGTTTCTAGGTCACTAATCATTCGTGCCAACTTCACACATTGGCTTTTAACAAGTGATCTTTTTTGTAAGTCAAGATTGTCCACTTTCATAATGTAAGAGGGTATTGGAATATGTGGGCTTTCTATACATGGTAGTCGAACATTTTTGCTTCATCTTTAATGATTAAAATGTCTAAAAAATAATTTTATTTTTGTGTTGTTCCATAGTGAAACTTAAAAAAGAAGTGTTACTGTTCAGATAGTCAAAAAATTAATTAAGTTCATTTTCACTACCCTCCCGGAAGACAAGTATGTCATCTAAAAATCTACCATAAAACTTACAATACTTAAACCAATCCGAGGTAAATACCTGGGTCAATTCCCACTGGGCCAACACAATATTAGCAAAAAGGGAGGCACAAGCTGCCCCCATTACTACACCCGTTTGTTTAAATATCTGATTCTCAAACATAACGAAGTTATTGTTTAATACTAGCTCCATTAGTGTACTGAACATCAAGATCCTACTGTGACTTAAGTTGGTATGACTACATAAAAAAAATCATAAAACAGGTCAATGCCCTCATCGTGAGGTATAATACTAAAAAGATCTTTTACATCTATCGTTACCATGATTATGTCCTCACTGTATAATTCTTCTTTGATTTTCTTTAAACAATCCCGAGAGTCTAAGTATATGTTGGAAGTTTGAAAGAATTGAATTTAAGTGGGAATCTAAAAATTTGGCGAAAGTGGTGGTTTTTGATGCTTTTGCATCAACAATAGGTCTTAAAGGGGGTCCAGTGATGCTCTTGTGAATCTTGGGTATTCCAAATATGGTAGCGACTTAGGGATGTACTTGCATCAAATAATTAAGTTAGTCTTCAGTAATTTGATAGTTCAACAATAAATCATTAAAAATTATATCAATGTTTCTGTTTGCTATGTTAAGTTCATTCAATGATATTTCTACATAACCATCACCATACAGAATCCCCAACATTTTTTCAATATACATTTGTTGATCCATTACCACCAACCCTCCACCTTTATCAGGCTTCATAACTCTGATAGACCTATTAGATTAAATACTTTGGGCCTGACAATATCCCCGGCTGTGTTCTACAAGAACTACAGAGTGAACTGGCACCTCACCTGTGTGCCCTGCTCAATCAAAGCCACACCTCAGACTTTGACCCTACTGAATGGTGCACTGCTATAGTCATCTCTCTCCACAAAGGAGGAGTAACTACAGACCCTGGGAACTATCGCCGCATTAGCCTGACAAGTCTGATATGCAAAGCTATGGAACGCATCATCATGGACCTAATAAACAAGGATATAGGGAATCTCTAAACTCTGGATCCCACACAGTTTGGTTTTGTGAAAGGTAGATCATGCCTACTCAACTTGGTTGACTTCTTTGAGTCAGTCACCAGAGCTGTGGATGAAGGCAAGGTGGTTCATACAGCCTACCTTGATCTGGCCAAGACCTTTGATACCATTCCCTACTCAGGAATCATAGAAAAACTCAGTAAGCTAAGCATCAACCCCTATATCACTAGGTGGGTTGCAAACTGGCTCACAGAACCCACGGTGTGAAAGTAGCTGATTCCAAGTCAGACTACCGACCAGTCACGAGTGGAGTCCCACAAGGATCGGTCCTGGGTCCTCTCCTGTTTTTCTCAGAAGTCCAGTCCAATACGAAGGGACTCTGGCTGACAAAGTTCGCAGATGATTGCAAGTTGGAAGCCATTATTAACTTCCCAAGTGATGTTGACATCTTACAGAAAGGCCTCACTGAGACCGACGACTGGTGTCAGAACCATGGCCGTAAGCTCAATGCCAAAAAATGTGTCATCCCCTTTGGGAAAAACCCAGTTCCCATGAACTACCACACCAATGGTAGTCCACTGAACACAGAAGGTGTTATAAGAGATCTGGGAACACGGGTTGACAGCAACCTCTCTTTTGACAACCACACTGCCACTGTGGTCAGAAAGTCCTATGTGGCACATCTCATAACTAAGGGTTTTGCATCCAGGAAGAAAGAGGTCATTGTCTTCCTGTACTCTTTCCTCATTAGACCAATCATCGAGTACAATTGCCCCATTTGGCATGTACCTCACTAGAAACCTGCAAAAACTGAAGATGCCACAAAAGTACCTCACAAAGAGGATCCTAGGCCTTAAACACTTGCCCTATATGGACAGACTCAAAAACCTCCAACTATTCTCCGTCTCATATTGCCTACTTAGAGGCGATCTCTGCTTGAGTTATAAAGCCATGTCTGACCTAGCTCTGTTAGAAATGCTACATCTGAAGAAATCCCAAACCCTCCACACCACATGCTCCAGAGACCTCAACCTCATTACTACAATCAACAGAACATGCTGGAGGGACAGGTTCATAACCCAGAGACTGCCCATGCTATGGAACAGACTTCCCATACATGTCAAACGGAACACCTCACTGACCCTCTTCAAGAGAAATCTTGATGAGTGGATGGGAAATAGAAAATTCACCCCGGGGATCACTCCAGTGGCACTACTCAACAGAAGCACTGGAAACTAAGGTCGGGTGCCACGATACCAGGGTAATCCTATGGGCTAGGCTTGTAAAGGCTCCAGGGCCATTAGCCTAGTACACACATATGAACCTACGAAGGCAACAACTGGGCAGAATGTCAAAAGCTTGAGTCCAGATTGTGTAATACGCAAGCTGCCCGAACACATTCATTGTATGGAAATCCTTTTCCTTTATAAGCTAGGTTAAAAATGGAGCTGTGTAGACAGATTCAAGATGGTTTTAAGACCACCATGGGCAAAAAGGGATGCTTGGCATAGAGCAACACCCATCAGCATCATCAACCACCCCCCCTTTCCCATTTTCTAGCTGGGGTTAGGGTTGTCATGTTAACTACTGCCATATCTTTCGATTCAATGCCATTCTCTAACCTTATTCAACAGGCGTGCCTGACTATCACAAATCTTCTTTCATATAGTCCATTCATCTCTTTGCTGGAAGCCCTCATTTTCCCTTACCTTCTTTTTATCGGTCACAAATCATCTTCACCAAATTTTCTGAACATGTGCATGAACCACAGTAATCTGTTCTTTTTGACCTTCTCTGCAATTGGTACTACTCTTCTATTCTTCTACTTCTGCTCCGATGTCACTCATTTCTTCATCTGTTGCACAATATGCATCCTAACACCCATCTCGGGCACTTTCCCATCTCTAGCTTCCTCAACTGCTCTTCTGCCTTTGCTGCCCATATTTCTGTACCATACAGTAGTAATGGTTACACCACTGTTTTGTACACCTTACTTTTCAGCTTCTTTGGCATTCTTCTGTCATACACTATCCCTGAAACACTGTCACTTGGCTACAGCCCATCTGCTTCTAGGTTTCAGCTCCTCATTCAGACTTCCCTTCTCCTCAACTGCCCCTCCCAGATACTTGAAGCTATTAACCTGTTCTGCTATTTCCTGACTATCTCAATTCTTTCTTCTGATTTCTCTCATTTGCTGCCATTACAACAGTCTTACTTGTATGCAGTTTTATCCAATGTGCCTTCAATTCTGCATTCCACTCCACTATTGTTCGCTAAAGCTCTTTTTCAAAGTCTGCCTGTAATATTACATCATCTGCATGTAGCCAGCTTTGCTGATCTGGCCCTCTGACCTGTTTGCTAATGTTGTCTATCAGTACAAATAGCAGTGGGCTCAGAGCTAAACCCTGATGCACATCCACTTCCAACTGGGAACCCCTCTTTGTGGCCAAATACTATTTGCACTGGATCCTTGTACAGTTGTACACAGCCTGAACTAATTCTATCAATGTTTCTGAGACTTCAAACCACCATAGGTCTACCCAAATCAGTTTTCCTGGGACTTTGCCACGTTTTCCCAAAGTCTAGGAATGCCCAGTTGGACTCTTTTCCTCATCTCTATCTTCCTCTCATCTCTCTCTCTCATTGAAAACATTAGGTAGTTTGTGCTGCATCCTGATCTGAATCCCAACTGTTCATCTCCCATCTTACTTTTTACTATTCTGTTTTTTTCATTTATCAGTCAACCTTCTCCAGAACTTTCATACAATGGGACAGGAGTTGAATACCTCTGTACTGCCCACATTTGTGGATGTCTCCTTTGTTCTTGGTGCACTAAAATTAGCATTATTCTCCAATCATCTGGAATATGCCTTTCTCTCCATACCGTTGAGAGCACCCTCAAGAGCCATCTCTCCCTATCTCACCCAATATCTTGATCACATCTACTCTGAACCTGCTGCTTTCCCAGACTTCATTTTCCTTAGTGCTGTGCTTACTTCTTCTAAGGTAAGCTCCTCATCTTTTGTCATAGGCTGTGGCTGGAAGAGTACAGCTTCTGTGGGGTTTTCTTCATCCAGAAGCTGCTGGAAGTACTCCTTCCATATGCCTTTGATGTCATGTGGACTGGAGAGCAGGTTGTTGCTGGCATCCATTATATAGGGTGTGTGACTATCGTCTTTTTCTTTCGGTCATCTCCTGGTCTTTGTGGAAAACTGTAAGATTCTCAGCATATCAGATTCTGTAACTCGGATCTTTTTGACTTACGTGATGGCCACTAAAAAGAGAATCTTTAGGAATGTTATCTGAGGGTAACTAAGCTTTCTGGTCTGAGGGGTGGGTGGTAGGCTTTTCTGCATCCCAAGCTTAGGTGATTGCCTTTCTGGGCGGCCAAAGGTGCAGGGTGCCTTTCAAGAACAGCTTCACATCAGAATTGGTGGAAATGAGAGGAGATGGCTAAAATTGCTTAAAGATACACTTTAACAGAACAATAAGCAAGAATGTGATCAGAAAGCTCCAAAAGATAATGTAGGACTTAAGGGATATTAGAGGTGATTGGGTCAAGTTGGCTTTGTTGCAGGAAATTAAGAATTTTTTCCACTTTAAGTCAGACTATCTGGGTTTTAGCCTTCTAGTTTTCTGCAGGAAGACAACCGCCTGAGGGAGTAGAAATGATTAAAGAAATAGAAGTTATGTTCTTACCATAACGTTCCATGTTAGTTGTCTTCTTCTCGCCTTCTTTCTTGCTGGATGGGTTCGGAGCCGACCTCGGCTCCGACTTGGCCACTCTAAAAGCTTGCGAGTTGGTTCCACCGGCTCGAGGCTCCCCTTATATCCCACAATGCTAGGCGTGTATTACCTCAGATCTCGTTTGTAAGCTAGGCCCAGCTAATAATAAAACCAGAACTACTGGAAAGGGAGAACCCACCTCTATAAAAAGGAAGGAAGAAGGTGACCTGAAGCCTGATCCAGGAATATATGCACAGCAGAGCATATACCTAAAGCAATAGAGGTGGTAGAAAGAGAGGTCACAATCAAACTCCTCTAGGTCTGTCCAGGCCAGGGGGAAGGAGGGTGGGACGCAAGAAAGAAGGCGAGAAGAAGACAACTAACATGGAACGTTATGGTAAGAACATAACTTCTATATGTTAAGTTGTCTATCTCGCCTTCATTCTTGCTGGATGGGACCGCGTCCCTAGCACCTTGTCCCGGGTGGCCTATCGGAACAGACTCTTGAGAACAGTGGCACCAAAGTTAGCTCTATGTCTAGAAGCTAAATCCAACTTATAATGTGAAATGAAAGTGTGAGGAGTAGCCCAAGTAGCCACTGCACAAATGGTGTCAATAGGCAGCCTGTCTTGGAAGGCTATAGAAGTAGCCAAAGCTCTGGTGGAGTGGCCTTAGGTTTGTTAGGCAGCTTTTGGTGTCTAATTTCATAAACAAGGGAAATCAGAGATGTTAGCCATCTGGATAGTGATACCTTCGAAACTGAAAGTCCCTTTCTGCCTTCTGCATAAGAGACAAACAACTGGTCAGTTTTTCTGAATTGTTTGGTCCTATCCAAATAGTACCTTAACTGACGATGAACATCTAGCCAATGCAATTTCTGTTCAGACCTGTTAGAAAAATTAGGAAAAAACACAGGGAGGTCAATGCTTTGATTTAGGTTAGACGCAGAGGCTACTTTAGGTAAAAAAGATGGATTGGTTCGTAAGGATACCCTGTCTTTATGAAACAATAGATATGGTGGTCGACAGCTGAGTGCATGAAGTTCTGAGACCCTTCTAGCTGAAGTAACAGCTACCAGAAAGAGAGTCTTCCAGGATAGCAATTTCAATGAACAGGAAGCTGCAGGTTCGAAAGGGGGAAGAATCAAAGAAGTGAGAACTAAATTAAGGTCCCAAGAAGGAGGAGGATTTCTTATAGGAGGTCTGAGTAGAAAAACTCGCTTCAAAGAGCTTTGCAAAGCTTGTGAGACATGATGGCAGAATCTGAAATGCCCACATGAAAGTTAGATATAGCTGCCAATTGGACTTTGAGAGTAGAAGGAGATGAACCTGCGTGAAAGAGTTCAGCTAGAAAATCAAGAACTATTTGGATGGGAGCAGTGAAAGGATCTAAGTCCCTTCCTTGAGCCCAATAGGCAAAACGTTTCCACTTACTAAGATAAATCTTTCGAGTGGAAGATTTATGGGAAGCTATTAAAATATCTCGAACAGTGTGAGATATTTGAGGAAGCCTGGCTAAGGTAGGAACTGGAGGAACCAAGCAGTGAGGTTCAAAGATGTGAGGGAGCAATGAAACTGACCCGACTGATGGATCAAAAGATCTGGAACTAGGTCCAGATGCCAGGGTTGCTCCAACAGAAATTGATGTAGAAAGGGGAACCAAACCTGTCGAGGCCAGTAAGGAGCAATGAGGATCAATGAGGCCTTCTGAGCGATAGCTTTCTGTATCACTTGTGAGATTAGTGGGAAAGGAGGGAATGCATACAGAAGTCCCCGGGGCCAAACTTGGACTAGAGCGTCTCTGCTGGGCTGGCCTGGTAAGGGGAAGAGGGTGAAATAATCTTTGCACTTGCTGTTTTGGGGAGTAGCAAAAAGGTCGCAGCAAGGCTGACCCCACTTGAGAAAAACTTTCTCCAAGATAGAATCTTTCAGAGACCACTCGTGAGGCATGAGGATAGCTCTGCTCAACTTGTCCGCGATAAGATTGGACTTCCCGGGAATGTACGTTGCTATCAGAAACCGCTGAGAAGAAATCGCCCATTGCCACAGTCTGAGTGCTTCTCGACATAGGGGGTAGGACTTGGTTCTGCCTTGTTTGTTGATATACCACACTACAGACATGTTGTCAGTCTGAATTGCTATCGTTCCCAAGGGAAGAGAGTCTTGAAGGGCTTGCAACGCAAAAAGCACTGCTCTCATCTCTAGAACATTTATATGCAAGTGGCGTTCGTTTGGTTGCCAGATGCCCTGGACTGTTCTGCCCTGATAATGCCCCCCCCACCCGATCAGGGAGGCGTCCGTTGTCAGAGTAGCAACCGGAGGGGGAAGAACAAAGGGTCTTCCCTTGGAAGAGCTGGGGGGAAGAAATCCACCAAAGAAGATGATTCCTGCATGTTTGCGTAATCACAATGGTGTGAGACATCGGAAGTTGCTGGTATGACCACTGTGTGAAGAGCATCCATTGAAGGATTCTCATGTGAAATCTGGCTAACAGAAGTAGAGGGATAGCAGCCGCCATAATCCCCAGTACTTTTAGAACCAATCTGACTTTGACTCTGTTGCTGTGGAATAGAAGAGAGACCAGTTTGTGTATGTCTGCTATTCTTTGGTCTGTAAGTCTTGCAGACATGTTGACTGTATCTAGATTTGCGCCTATGAAGGTAATAACACGACAAGGCGACAAAACAGACTTTTCGCAATTTATTGAGATCCCTAACTTTTGAAAAATGCGAAAGGCGTAGTCTCTGGCAATCAGAAGAAGATGCTTGGTAGGAGCTGTGAGGAGCCAGTCGTCTAAGTATGGAAACACTTGGAATCCTTGACATCTCAGATGAGAAGTTACCACTGCCATGCATTTGGTAAACACCCGGGGGGCAGTGGTGAGTCCAAAGGGCAGGGCTCTGAATTGAAAGTGACTGGTTCCCAGCCTGAAGCGGAGGAATCTTCTGGAGCGTCTGTTCATTTTTATATGATAGTATGCATCCTGAAGGTCTATAGAGCACATCCAGTTTTGCTTTCCCAATGGGGGAAGGATGGACTGTAGCGTGACCATCCGAAATCTTGTTTTCTTGACAGACTTGTTCAAGATACTGAGATCCAAAATTGGTCTCCAGTCCCCTGTTTTCTTTGGAACTAAAAAGAACCTGGAGTAGATTCCGGATCCTTGCTGGTCTGCTGGAACTGGCTGAATGGCTCTTTTTGCAAGCAGCTTTGAAATTTCCAATGCTGCAAGATCCCTTTGAGCGGGTGGAACATCTGGAAGGGATTTTTTGGATTGGTTTGGAATGCGAACTAACGGAATGGAATAGCCTTCAGAAATGATGGACTGTACCCACTTGTCTTGAGTTAGGGATCGCCAGGCTTCTGGGTACAGTGATAATCTTCCCCCAACTGCCTCCGAAGGTGGACAGTCGGGCAACACCTCAGGGATGCTGGAAGGGCTTATCGGAAAAGGTTTCTCGATTGCCCTGGTTCTGCGGACCCCCCCTGCCCCTAGGGCGACGTCTACCATTGTTGTTCCCTCCTCTGCCTCTGAAGGGGAACCGACTCTGTGCGTCAGGCAAAGTAAGTCCCTTGAGATTGTTTGCGGAACCACATTTTTCCACTTTTCTGGCCTTTGGGGTAAGGCCTAGAAGGAGTAGAAAAACAGACTCCGACGGCAGAAAGAGTTTTGCCATCCGTCTCGCACCTCGTTAAGGTTTCTTTCACTTGAGGACCAAAGAGGGATGATCCATCAAATGGGGAATTAGTGAAAGACGTTTTAAAGGGGTCCGCAAAATTGCATAACCGCATCCAGGCATGCCTGCGTAAGGCCACACCTGTCCCTGCGGCTCTGCTCGCTCCATCAGCCGCATATGAGAGGAGGCGCATGGAGGAGTTAGCTATAGAATTTAGGGTAGCCAGCTGAGCGTTCATCTTATCCTGAAAACCCGCAGCTGTAGGATCCTTTAACATCTCACTCGCTTCCTTGATCAAGTCTCTTTGGAGACGAGTAAAATGACAGAGGTAGTTCAGCGAACGCATAGCAAAGGTCGCTGATGAAAACATCCGCTTCCCGTACCTGTCCATAGACCTAGATTCCTTGTTAGGAGGATGGATAGGCACTGAAGGATCAGCTAGCTCCTTCTTAGTGGCGGCAGCTACCACCATAGCATCCACAGAAACTCCCTTAGTCAGAAATTGCTTATCTGCTGGTGCTGTGATAAACTTTGAAGGTCTCCTGGGGGTGGGGTCCACAGAGTCAGGAGCCGTCCAAGCCTTTTTAGCTACCACCTGCATGAGGGGTTCAAAGGGGGGGGGGGACACCCAGGAGGTGGAAGGGCGAGCCAAACGCCTCAAGATACACAGATTCATCCTCCGAAGGGTTAAGGGCTGGCCAATTTCCCGTTTCAGGATCTCTAGAATGTCTGCAAAGGAGACATCTTCAGAAAGGAACGGGGAACCCTCGGAATCCTCTAAATCTGTGTCAGAGGTGACAGACTCAGGTGAGTCTATGTGCTTCCTCTTACACTTTCTCTTCCTAGGGGGCTCCCCTGCCAATTCAGGAGAGGCCTCGGAAGAGGATGAGATCCCCACAGGGGATTCTTGAGGAGCTGGCTCTCTGCGGTCTGGGATGAGAGAGTGAGTAGACATAACCTGAGGCACCGAAGAGGGAGGGGCGGACGGAGCCGACTGTGGAGTTGAACCAGGTTCCAACACACTCCGCATGACCTCGAACGCACCTCTGTCAGGCAGAGCCATAGGTCCCCGCTCCGAAAAGCTGAAAACCTCCCTCGGCACCGACAGCGATGGCTCCAAGGCCGATGTCGAAGCCGAACTCACCAGCGCCGAAGCACCGAGAGGGAGAGCGGGGTCGGACAAGGGTCCGATGCCACTCACCCCCTCAGAGCCGACGAGGGAAGTCCGGCACCGAGATTCTTCCAAGGAAGAAATCGGAGCCGAAGACAATTGTATCGGCTCCGACGGTATCACAGTCTCGGGTCCGAAACGCCCCGGCTCCGAGCTCAAAGGAGTCGGAGGAGGAATATTCTGAGATATAGGGTTGAGCATCGACTGATGAGTCGGGCTCTGAAGCATCTGGGCCAGTGCCTCGGACTTAAGAAGTCGACTCACTACCCTCTGAAGTTCATGGTCCGAAAGCCTCGAAGACCTAGAGGAGTGCGATCTATGGCTCCATTCAGACAGCAGGGGAGAAGCTGGAGCTGAGTGAACGGAGCCGAGGGACGGTGACCTTGACCTCTTTATAGATGTCGGCTCCGAAAGCCTGATCGGAGCCGACGTAGCAATTTCCAAAATCTCGGCTCCGGTCGGAGCCGAGGGAACCACCGAAGTGGAAGTTAAAGTCTCATCGGCTCCAGCCGAAGCCGATGCAGGAGTAGACTTAGAAGTCTTAGGTGCAGACTCAGTAACTGGAGCCGAAGACCTAGAAGCCTTAGAGGGTTTGCCCGAAGATGCAGTCGGGGGACCCTCAGGCTTTAACAAGCCCCGTAAAATAAGCTTGTTCTTTCTTTCCTGCAGGACTCTAGGGCTGAAGCCATGGCATACAGCACAGGAGTCCTGCAGGTGTAAAGGTCCCAGGCAGTACACACAAGAAGTGTGACCGTCTGTCAGAGACATTTTCTGACAGCACGAGTCACACTTCTTGAAGCCCGAGACCTTTGAATCCTTAGACATTTAAGTAACAAGTGTAATCACACCAAAACACAGACACACCGATTACACTATACTTTAACTTAAACTGAATAAAATTAGATAGTTTAGTTATAAAAGTCCCTACAAAACACACACACTCCAAAGGGAAATGGAAGGGCCTGAAGGCCTAAGGGAAGAACTATAAGTTCTTGTGGTAAAAAAAAAAAAAGTAAGGACAAGAAAGAAGGGATAGGAATCCTTTAAAATAAGGGAATACTGGATGGAAAACTAATTTAAAGGGGTTTAGTAACTTTTTTTTAAACTATTTTCTACACTCACCTGAAGCCGGTTGAAGCAACATGTCTCAATAGCTGTAGCGGCAAACGAGATCTAAGGTAATACACGCCTAGCATTGTGGGATATAAGGGGAGCCTCGAGCCGGTGGAACCAACTCTCGAGCTTTTAGAGTGGCTGAGTCGGAGCCGAGGTCGGCTCCGAACCCATCCAGCAAGAATGAAGGCGAGATAGACAACTTAACATCTATCTTTTACTCTTTCAGGCCTTGAATTTCACCACACTTTGGGGAACCATGGTTTCTTCCTTCTGCATAAGCAGCATTCAATTAACTGGAAGAATTACTGGATCCTCACTAAACATGAGTATCATCTGAACCATGTTTGTCTTGTCCAATTTACAGCTATTAAAATAAGACTTTTTTCTTTCTTACCATTAACAGAATCTTTGGAATATACAGAACTGATGAGGCAGCATAAAGAAGGTCTTTGTTCCTCCAGACTGAGGTGATGTTACAGGCTATGGCTGTTGCCAAGGGGATCTTGTCTTAACAGAATCTCTGCAACTGATAAACAGTTCACATCATAGAACACCTACTTCTGAGGTGCCCCTCACCTTTCTTTGATCATTATAAAGGTTTATGAGCACCTATTTGTGAGAGGTCCCTCCATCTCCCTCCCTGAGAATCTGCTAAAGAATTCTGAAGGTTAGAAAATGTAGAAAGTCTGCAGGTACACGCCCAGACTAACAGCAAAGTCTCATTGTTTATTGGCCAGTCTGCGAGGGACAGGGAGATATAGGAATAAGTGCGCTCTTACCTGTTGATGCACAAAAATCACTTGGTGCTTTGAAGGACTGCTGAGATGAAAGTTTACTGGAAAGCTTGAAGGACAGTGAGAATAGCAATCATCTTCATGTTTGTGCACTCTTTTGAAATTTCTGGATGAATTACTTTGCACTTTCAGCATTCTTAGCTAGACTACTTACTTTTATTTTTGTTCTGGAGAATGCAGGCCTCAGTTAAATGCACCAGTTCTCATGCAGCCCTCACAGTCATTTGAGTTTGAGACTCTGTGGTGTCTGCGGTAAGGCTGTGATCTGGTTCTACGGAAGAGATGGAGAGACCTGGGTTGCTCCTTAACAATGATGTCTCCCAAACAACGTTCTTCTTGAAAGGAGAAAAGTACAGTTTTGTACCTACCATAAATGTAGATGTTCGAAGATCCACATTGCTGCAGTCCTTACTTATGGGTAGTCCGCTGTCCTCGGTCGGCCCGAATACCAAAGTATTAGGCTGACGTCGGTCATGGGCGCTCAGCACTGACATCAGAGCGTCAGGGTATAAAAGCGCATGACTGACGTCATATCCTCAGTCTTTTCTTGCCCCAGATGTCAGAAGGCCCTAAAAAGAAAGGCCACAGCCAAAAACACCTCCCAAAAAATAAGCCCAACAACAACCATCAGTCAAACCATATAACCATGCTAAGCTACAGTGGGGAAGGAGGGAGGGTAAATTGGACTGCAGCAATGTGGATCTTCGAACATCTACATTTATGGTAGGTACAAAACTGTACTATGTTCTTCATCTCACATTGCTGCAGTCCTTACTTATGGCTAGAATCCCAAAGCAACGGGGAAGGGAGGATGGCAAAAACAAAGCATTAGGGGCTGCTAAAATGCCCTGTAATATTGCAGTGGCAAATCCAGCCCTAGACTTAGAATAAAGAGGAAGGTGGTAATGTTTAGAAAAAGTATGTACTGAACTCCAGGTAGCTGCTTCCAAAATATCCTTTGTAGCCACCCCCCTTAGAAAGGCAGTAGAAGTGGCAGTAGCTCTAGTGGAATGAGATCTGATTCCAGCCGGAATCTCCTTACCATGATGGGAATAACAGAAAGAAATACAAAACCCAATCCATTTAGAAACAGTTTGTTTTGAAACAGGTTTACCCTGAGAACCCAAAGCAAAAGAAACAAACAACTGCTGAGACTTTCTGAACTCCTTGGTTCTGCTCAAATAATAACGCAACTGCCTGTGAATATCCAAAGTATGCAAAATCTTCTCCCCTTTATTTTGGGGGTTTGCATAAAAGGTAGGCAAATGAATAGTTTGGTTTAAGGCCACACTAGAAACCACTTTAGGCATAAAGGAAGGATTAGTACGCAAAGATACCCTATCCTTATGGAAAATTAAGAAAGGCTCCACTGCCATAAGGGCCTGTAATTCAGAAACCCTTCTTGCAGAAGTAATGGCCAACAAAAAAGCAGTCTTCCATGACAAATACTTTAACTCGGCAGTAGCTGCAGGCTCAAAAGGTTGTAGAGTAAGCTTTTCCAACACAAAATTGAGATCCCAAGCAGGAGTAGGAGCTCTCGTGGGGGTCTTATGTTCTTTGCCCCTCTGAGAAATTGCTTAAACAAAGGATGAGAGAATAAAGGAGGGACACAGTCATAATGAGCGAAATGGCTGCAGCATGAACCTTTATGGAAGAGAAGGACAAACCCTTGTCCAATAACTCAGTAAGATATTGTAGAGAAGCACTTAAATTAGGCTTGGAAACATCAAAGTCCTTCCCTTTGCTCCAAATAAAAATCTCCTCCATTTATCAGCGTAAACTTTCCTTGTACTAGGCCTCCTGGCCTCCAAAATAACATTCAAAACTTGTTGTGGAAGCCGAGAACCTCCAGAGTCTAAAACAGAATATGCCAGGCTGTTAGATGCAGAGACTGAATTCTGACATTGAGAAAGTGATTGCCCTCCTGAGACAAAGGGTGCGGAATCAAAGGCAGAGGCCATGGAGGCTCTCGTACCAAACTCCTCAGTAGTGGGTACCAGTGCTGTCGAGGCCAATCCGGCGCAATTAGAATCATGGATGGCTTGTCTTGTCTGGCCTTCAAGAGCACCTTGGGTAGAAGAGGCAGAGGTGGAAAGGCATATACATGAAGATTGTTCCAACTGAATGACAGAGCGTCCACTTTCCAAGCTGTGGGATGAAACCTTTTTGTGCAAAACTTTGGCAACTGGTAATTTAGTGGAGAAGCAAACAGATCTATGTCTGGAGTTCCCCAGGACACTGTCAACTTTTGAAATACATGAGGATCCAATTTCCACTCGTGAGGATCCACTATTTGTCTGCTCAATACATCTGCTAAGGAGTTCTGTGCTCCTGGTAGAAACCTTGCCTGAAGATTGAGGTGTAAACTGAGAGCAGTCTCCCACAAAATCATCGCTTGCCTGCAAAGAGGGTACGAATGAGTTCCCCCTTGCTTGTTGATGTACCACATGACAGTAGTGTTGTCTGTTTGAATCAACACCTGCCCTGGGTGAAGTAAATTCTTGAAAGCCATCAATGCAAATTGGACTGCTAACATCTCCTTCAAGTTGATATGCAAATGTTGAAGTCTGACAGGCCACGTGTCTTGCACCCATTTTCCACTGAGGTGTGCTCCCAAAGCCTTGTCCGAGGCATCTGTCGTTAGAATCTGACTCGCCTCCGGTCGGGTCACAGAGAGTCCCTTGTTTAGGTGACATTCCTGAGCCCACCACAAAAATTCTTTCTGAATGCAAGGTATTATCTGAATGACAGTGTCCAGATCTTGGCAGTGTTGTGTCCATACGTTTTTGAGATACCATTGAAGCTTCCTCATATGCAGTTTGGCATTGGGAAGCACCAGAATACAAGATGCCATGAACCCCAAGGCTTGAAGGACTGTCCTTGCAGTCAGCCTGGACTGTAGAGACATTTGATGGAAATAAAGAGAAAGGCTTCTTTGTTTGTCCGGGGTCAAAAGGCCATCTGGGAAGCTGTATTCAGTCTCACACCCAGAAAGCACATGTCCTGAGAGGGTACTAGACTGGACTTTGTTTCGTTCACAGAATACCCTAGGCATCTTAACACTACCATCACATACTGTAGATGCTGAAGAAGCTTGTCCTTGTCTTGTGCAATAATCAGGCAATCGTCCAAATAAGGATAAATCTGTATTCCTCTCAACCTGAAAAAGGCTATCACTGGAGCCAGAACCTTTGTGAACACTCTGGGCGCAGTAGATAAGCCAAAGGGCAATGCAGAGAACTGATAATGTAAATTTCCAGCCAGAAAACGCAGGTACCTCCTGCAACTGGGCCTGATAGGAACATGAAGATAAGCCTCTTTTAGATACAGAGTTACCATCCAGTGATCTTTTCCCAGTAAAGGTAAAAGCTGTTGTAACGTCAACATTTTGAACTTTGGAATGTCCAAATAAGTGTTGAGGAGAGATAAATCCAAAATCGGTCTCCACGTGTTCCCTTTCTTTGGTACTAGAAACAGGCGAGAATAAAATCCTAGACCCACTTCTGCCAGAGGGACTGGCTGTATAGCTCCCATTTGAAGAAGTAATGAAATCTGTTTGTGAGCCTCTATCCTTTGCCGAGGAGGAACGTCTGGCATGCCTTTGAAAGGAGGCAATGTATGGAAATAGAATTTGTAGCCTTGGTTTATAATGTCCAATACCCATTTGTCCCGGGTGATTAAAAGCCAGTTTTGCTTGAAGAGAGCTAGTTTTCCTCCCAAAGGAGCTGCCAGGCAAGAAGAATCTGGCAGCTGAAAATGCAAGTCATTGGGCCTGTTTACGAAAGGACTGGCCCCTACCCTCACCAGCAGATTGAGCAGGCGAACTCCATGTTCTGGACCTGAAGGTACTCTGAGCTCTGCCCTTACCACGTCATTGGGCCTGTTTACGAAAGGACTGGCCCCTACCCTCACCAGCAGATTGAGCAGGCGAACTCCATGTTCTGGACCTGAAGGTACTCTGAGCTCTGCCCTTACCACGTCTAGATCTACCCCTAGACTGAGAATCAGAAGAAGGGTATGTCCACCCCTTAGTAGGCCAATTTCTACTAAACTTTGGAGGTTGTACCTGCAAAAAATCTTTAACAGTCTGCATAGACTTAGCCTTGTCTTCCATTTTTTTCAAAACAGACTCCACAGGGGAACCAAACAACACGTCCGACTGTAAAGGGGCATCCAGAATTCTAGATTTAACATGTTCAGATAAATTCTGATCCTTAAGCCAGGCGTGTCTACGAAAAACTGAACCAGTGGCAGCCACTCTAGAAGAAGCCTGTAAAGCATCAAAACCACACTGCAAAGAATGCTTCCCCACCTGTTCAGATACATGCACCAAATCTTGCAATTCTTTACACTCTATGCCCTCTGCCAAAGCATCCACTTTAGATTTTAGCTGAGAAAGGAGGAAATTCTGATACTTCAACATATGAAACTGGCAATTTAAAGCCCTCATTGCTAAAGTAGAAGAGGTATACACCTTCTTACCCCATCTGTCCAAAGCTCTAGCTTCCTTATCTAGAGGGACTGGATTCTTTACAACAGAGGCTCTAACCCCCTTGGGCCCCTGACTAATAGTTTCTGGGTCCGCCCTAGGACTCTTATACAGATATTTATGAGCCTCAGGTACCCTATAATACCTGTCCGGTTTAACTGGTGCAGGAGGCAAAGAATCTGGATTAAATGAAGCCTCCGAAAAAACATCCTGAACAACATCCAAAACAGGAGGTATAGCCAAGGGTCTGTGCTGTGGTAAAAACAAGAACTCCCTGAGCCTCTTCCTTGAATCTGAAAAATCCTGTCCTTCCCACTTAAAATGTTCCCTCATAGAGTGAAGGGTTTCTGAAAAAGAAAAATCCTCTGGAGGAGAAGCAGAAGGAGTGGAATCCTCCGCATCAGAATCAGAATAAGGAGGAAAATCTTGAATGTCTTCAGCAGAAAACTCTGAATCATCTGAGGCCTGCTCCAAACTTTCCAACTCTGGCTCTACCCTGGGCCTCTTATCAGGAGGGGGCATAGAACCTCTAATTAAAGTAATCAAATCTTCTGCCATTTTAAGCATGTGCTTTTTAGGTACAGACCCTGAAGAACCAGAACTGACACCAGAGGAAGGCAAAACAGACCTGCCCTTAGAAAGAGCCTTAGAAACAGTAGCAGAAGGCCTAACCACCTTAGGCAGAGAAGGGAGAATAGTAACCTGAGAGGCCCCTTCAGCCTGACCTGCCTCCTGTGAGGCCACATCTTGTAAAATCAAAGTTTCCCCCTGGGACTCAACAGAAACTTCAGCCGGATCCACCTGCACTGTAGCCTCTAAAGGACCGGCGTCCGAAACGGACGAATCATCCTGCCTAGGCTTTAAAGATTTGTCTCTACGCTTCTTCGTGGAAGCGGGCGTCGGAGGATCCGACGGCATATTATAATTACACCGCTTGCCAAAGACTAACCTAGCGCAATCTAACCTTCGTTTTATAGTGCGCTTATTAAACCTAGCACAAAACCGACACCCAACTACGTCGTGCTCTGGTCCCAAACACGGAATACAAAGCGAGTGGTAATCCCTATGCGGTATCTGTTTCCCACAAGAAATGCAATTATTCACTTTTTCTGACATCCGGTAAATAACTGAGGCAAGAAAAAACAAAAATATTCCCCAACGGGGTACTTAGCCCAACTTGGTATCGGTCTGAAACTCCGAATACGAAAAATTTCAGAACGCCGAACGGCACTTGCAACGCTGCTTCTGCATCTGACCATGCGGCAAAAAAGACTGAGGATATGACGTCGGTCATGCGCTTTTATACCCTGACGCTCTGATGTCAGTGCTGAGCGCCCATGACCGACGTCAGCCTAATACTTTGGTATTCGGGCCGACCGAGGACAGTGGACTACCCATAAGTAAGGACTGCAGCAATGTGAGATGAAGAACATCAATGGAAATCTCCTGCTCGAAAGACTGATTATACTAATCCTATAAATTTCAGAAGTACCAATGGGACTTTTTCATGCAAAGCCATGCACAGGGGATACCAAGATGGAGGACTGAATGAACCAAAGGTTTTCCATAGATTCTATCAGTGACATAGGTCTTTGGGAAGATAATTACTCAATGAAAAGGTTCTGTCATATGGGATGCAGAGACTGCATGGTCTTGATACGGAGAAAAGCACACACACACACACACACACACACACACACACACACACACACACACACACATACATTCTGGTGAAACAGCTGAAGAACTGGCCTTCTGGAAGTCAAGATATGTCAGTAAACATAGCAGCCAATGAATGGGGTCCCCTCTGCATCAGCCAGTGATCTAGGTAAAGATAAAGGTGGATGTCTTTTAGCTTCAACTGGGCAAATCTGAAGTCATGAGTATGTTGAAAACTGGTCACAGTAGAGAGGTCAAAGGAGAAGAAAATGAACTGAAAATCAAGTTTTCTATTGTGGATCTGAGATCATTACTCTGTACTTCATGAACAGGAATATGCAGGTACATGCCCTTTATGTATAGCATGACCAAAAAGGCATAACTCTTAACAGTTTAGGAAGGATTATAACGTGAACATCCTGACATTCTTTACTCCTACAAAGTTTGCAGTTAATACAGAGGATTAATGCTATGGACTGTTAATAAGAGGCTTGCAGTAGACCAGGGTTTGATTTCCATAGCCTCCATTTGCTTACTGCATGATTCAGAAAGTCACTTAACCAGAGACACTTTTCGGGGAAATTAGGAAAAACTGGGCTAGGATACTCACTGGTCTCCTGGACTGCACTCAGAGTAGTAGCCATAAGCCTATAAATCTATGAACCTGGTGGGCCTGGGCAGGTTTAGAACAGATTTCTACTGGTTATCCTTCCTAAGCACTAGAACTCCTTTGAGTAAAATTTTTTTCTACTTCTATGGCTGGAATATCTACTGCCTCACAATCCGACACCTGGTGTAAAATGGGTTTGGAAAAGTGCATCTGACTTCTCTGTATTCACTACATAGCAAGACACAAAAGGAAAGTACAGTTGTGTAGGAACTTACCATAACAGCAGTGTAAGAACTTACGAGAACAGTAGATGTCTTACCGTTCATTGTTGCAATATTCCTGACATATTGGCAGTCACTACTGACATCTAACCAGGATACCAAAAGCTTTACCTTGCAGAGGTCATACATTCGACAAATGACCTCATCTCATAAGTGTAGAGGTATACACATGGATGTAAAAAATGTGTACCTCAGACTATCTCCAAGCCAGTGAAGACTGAGAAAGGGAGACCAGTCAGCTAGGAGGTATGTAGCTTGAATAGGTAAGCAAACTTCCCAGTTTCCATGCAACAGAGTAGAGCTTAAAGTAGAGGGAGAGAATAAAGTTGAAGTAGGTGGGAGAAGGAGGGTGGGAAGGAATACTGCAGCAGTGTGATCAGTAGAACATCTACTATTATGGTAAGTTCCTACATAACTGTACTGTGTGTCTTGACTGAAGTCATTGATGCAGTATTCCTGACATATGGGTGATTCACCAAGTGGAAGGAGGTAGAAAGAAGGGATGCTGGTTAATGAGTAGAGGAGCTGTCAAGCAGTTCTGGCAGGACAGACATTTCAAAAGCAGCCCTAGACAGAGAGCATCAATTTTGTAGTGTTTGGTGAAGAAGTGTACAGAGGACCAAGTAACAGCTTGCAAAATAGACTTGGCAATAGACCTGACATCCACTCCCTTGTGAAAGGCCCCTGAGGAAGCAACTGCACTTTTGAATGAGCTTTTAGGCAAAAAGGCAAGGACTTATCATAGTGCAAATAGCAGAAGGAGATGGCTTTTGAGATCCAAGTTGCAATAATTGTTTGGTGACTAGCTGGCCTAGCTTAGGGCTCATAAATTATACAAACAGCTGGTCAGTCTTTCTGAAGGAATTAGTTTTGTCCAGAAAAAAATCTCAGTTGTCTGTGAATGTTCAGAGAATGTAGGATTTGTTGCCCTCTATTACGGAGGTTGGGTAAGAAAGTGGGTAGGTGAACAGCCTGATTGAGTGACATCTTTTTCACCATCTTAAGCATGAAGGATGGATTAGTCCCAAGTGTCACCCTGTCCTTGTGGAAAATAAGAAAAGGAGGAATGTCCATGAGTGCTTGCAATTCAAACTCTCCAAGCAGAGGTGAGAGCCACGAGTAGAATAGATTTCCAAGTGCAGAATTTTAAAACGTCAGAAGATGCTGGTTCAAGGGGAAGTAATGTAAGCTTTCCCACCACAAAATTGAGATCCCAAAGAGGAAAAATGGGTTTCCTTTGGGGGTTATGATTCCAAATTCCTCCCAGGAAAAGCTTGGCCTCCACTCTGGCCATAAGCAGGGGGGGGGGTGAGAGGCAGGCATACATTTATGGCTAGCAGGTGAGTTTTGATAGAAGAGCAAGACAAGCCTGAGTGGAGTAGTCTCCATCTGGGTGGCTAAGTTCCATGTCTCTTGTGCTAAACTGCACTAGTAAGATGTGGTGCCTCCTTGTTTATGTACTATATGACTTTAGTTTTGTCTGTTTACACTAGGAGTGGTCCGGGTTTCCATAGGTGGGAAAAGGTCTTCAGCTTTTGCAGAAAAACCCTCATTTCGATTAAATTAACGTGTTCCTTCAGGAACTGTGGTTGCCATCTACCCTGTACCCAGTGTGATACTGTCTATGCCACCCATGGCTTGTCAAAGATGACTATGTTAACTTCCTGAAAAGGAGGAGGGGGTGTGAAGGGAAGTCCTGGATTTACATTAACCTATTCCTTCCACCAGAGTAGCTCCATTTTGAGACAAGGGAGGAGGGAATCACAGTGTCCAAAGAGCTGGAGTACTGGGACCACACAGGTTTCAAACTCTTCCCCATACCTTCCTCCTCCTATATGATGCCCCACTCCTCACCAAAATCTGGTTATCCCTAAAAGATAAGCTAGAGTCCTGTTACAATAAAGTTGCCAAATTCGCAACCAATGCCAAATATTCATCCCATCACTGCTCTTCCTTACAATCACTCAATTGGCTTGAACTCCCACATCACCTAACATACCTGCAACTAACCATAGCACATAAAATTGTATACAGTCCTTCAGATTGCCCAGCCCTATCTCCAGTCCTAACTCACTACCACCTAAATAGATCACTCGGATCTGAAAACCAATTTCTCCTGCAAGTTGACAAACCAAAATTCCCAGCACGTCAAATGCTCTACTCCTTCTCTATCGCCAAACTATGGAATGTACTCCCACTAGCTATTAGGCCCACCAGTAACATCTCCTCCTATAAAACAGCTCTTTAACACCCTCCGGCACTGCAGATGCTCTAACTTCCATCTTCCTAAGACTTGACTCCTCTTCCCTACATCAAATCACCTTTTTCCTCTACTTCATTCCTCCAAAACTTGACTCTAGTACTTCTTCACACTCATCACTCCTAGTACTAATCTCTCCCTACTTCTAACACGTATACCTTTAGATAGTTATTCTAATTCTACCTCTATTAAGCATTTCTACATTCACAACAGAGTCTACTCTGGAGTGTACACTAATATCAGAGTGCACTAGAATATGTTCCTTGGATTTAATTCTATGCCTTGTGTTTTTACATCATTTCTCTCTACCACCTACATTTTCATATTGCACTTTATTGTATTTATAAGGCCTGTTATGACTATGCTTCTTAATAATACAAACTGTTCCAATATTATGTAATTGTTATACTAACTTTGCGGAGCTTTTCTCCCCGAGCCTCCACTGAAAATGGGTTCTTCTTGGCCCAGTGGACTTTCCCAGTAAACAAATGCCAATAAATAAATAAATAAATTTAGATACCACTAAATTTATCTCATGTGAAGTCTGGCTAAGGGAAGCAAAGGAATGGTGGCTGCCATGAAACAAAATTTCTTAAGATCTGCCTTGGACAGACAATTTTTTCCTGAGGGAAGAAAGTGTGCATTTTCTTTGTGTCTAGTCTGCAACTCAGGAAAACCAGGTCCTGTGTAGGAACCATGCGGGTTTGTTTATAGTTGATTGCAAATCCAGACTTGTCAGTAGTTGGGACAGTGAAATCCAGATGCTGGAGCAGGACTTCTGGGGACAGAGCTTGGAGCAACAGGTCATCCAGTTAGGGAAAAAAAGAATTTCCTGAGTGCAGCAGAATGCCACCACAAGTGCTATACACTTTATGAACACCCTTGGCGCTGTTGAGGGCAAGGGAGGGGGTGTTGCGAAGGTAGTCACCAATTTTTATTTCCAAAGGAATGACTTCCAGATGGAGATTACCTATTACATTTGTCAGAGTACCTTTTCCTAGGAGTTTTTCTTGTTTTTTGAGTTGTCCGAGGCTCCCTTCTGAGGAAGGATGTACATTTAAATTGATAATTCTTATGGTACCTAGGATCTGAGGTGACCAGACTCTGCCTACAGTCTTTCACAATCATGGAGAGTTTTGAACATACCAGCAGCCTGTCCAGTAGGAAGTCTAAATGTTTTGACATGAAATCCTCAGGAACAGGCTGGCTACAAAGCCATACACATCTGAGAACAAATCCAGTAGCTACTTCTCTAGAATCAGCAGCCACAGCATTAGATCTGCACTTAATGCTGTGCCTGGCTATTTGAATGGCCTGAAAAAGTAGATTCTGCATTTTTTGCTTTGATTCTGCAGTTTGAAGGTCTGCAATAACCTTGCACTAGTATTGAAGTACAGAAATCAAATAGGGTAGCAGGGGAGTAAACATTTATTCTCCACCTATCCATAACCCTACTATCCATGTCTGTAGGTAGAGTATTAGCACTGGCTAGGAGCTTAGGTGGCTTATCTGAAGCCAGAGACACTGCAGAAGGATCTGGCACAGAATTCTTGTACAAGTACTTTAGGTCATCAGGCACCTTATAAAACCTGCCTGGTCTTTTAAGAGCTGGTGGTTGAGGGTCAGGCACTGAAGAAGTGGACTGGAAGGTACTCTGGAAATCCTCAAGTACAGAAGGGACTGGGGAAGGGGTAGGAGTGCCCATTTCCAAGAGGCTGTAGTACCTCTTCTGTATGTCAGACATCTGAGAGGATTGCCATTCAAAATGTTTATCGTGTTTTGGATAGTTTCTCCAAAAGAAGCTTCCTCAACAGCGGAACCTGGAGAAAGGGAATCCCTTTCATCCAAACAGATTTATCAAGGAGAGTGTAACTGGGAGTAGTAGTCTAAACAGTGGTCCGAATCATAATCCTGTTCTTCAGAAGATGCCTCCATACTATGTTTTTCAGGTATGGACTGTGGTTGTGGAGACCCAAAGGAAGGTGGTTTGAGAGCCATGACAGCTTTAAACAAGCCCTGGAAGAAATGTATCCACTCCTTTTCCCTAGTTGCTGAGGAAGGGGCTACATATGTCTAGTCTTTTGTTTTTTCTTTTTCTGGTATATTGCCCACACTTAGACGTGGAAGTTTGGAACCCTGCCTTACCTCTGTTAAAGTACCTGGGATCTCTAGCTATTACCCAAACTAATATTTGAGGGATGCTGTGAGGGTCCTCAGAAATGATAAGTTATGGTTCACCAGATGTACCCACAGTCTGCAAGGCCTAAAGAGCCATACTGCACTCCAACAGGGTCTCTGTAGCAGAGAACTGAGAGATTCTGATGTACTGCAGGTTCTGCAACCTCAGCAGGTATGTTGGAGTCTGAAACCTTAGATTGCATGTCTATTCTGGGCCTCTTAAGCTTCTTTGATGGTAGAGGGATGTCTGGGGATATGGCTTCTGCCATCTTGAACTGGGTCAGGCATTTAAGATGCCATGTTTCCAGGAAGGTGTTGAGACAGAAAAGCCTTAACTCAAGGGTTTTGGGAACAAACGACTGACAAATGGAACAGGACTTGTGATAGTGTTCTGGGCCTAGATTGAAAAGGCACTTAGTGTGTAAGTCCTTGTATGGAATCTGCCTACCACACCAGCACAAACTCCTCCTAGCTGACACCTAACAAATTTGAACAAAAATAGCATAAGAAAAAAATAAAAACAAAGGCAAAGGAAGTTTCCCCAATGGGGCACTTATCTGTGAAAACAATTGAGTGAAGAAATGGTACCAACAACCAAATGGCCATCAGTCCACTGCCTTGTCCACATTTAGTTTTTGAAGAAATGACTCTTAAAAATCCAATGTATAAACTTGGAATATAGGTCTTAATTTTAATTTCTCTTTCTTTTTTGAATATTGAACTTAAACATCATTTATCAGCCCTGGTCTGTTATCATTCCTGCAAACACAGACAACTTTTACTAAGCTTTAATATCCAGTCTTTTTGTCTTTGTTTGCATGTTTATGTGACTGAAAAATATTTATCTCCCTTCCTAAATGAACTATCCCAACTCTCCATTTAGATCTTTGCTTTTTCAGCTGCCTTTCCTACCATTTTAGCCGATATATTTATCTCTAGCTTCAGATTTTTCTCCTTCTGCATTTAGAGTTTGCATTTCAACCTAATCATGTTCGAGTTCCACAGTGTCAGTGTTTTTCCTTGTGTTATAGAAACACATACAACACAAATTATGAAAGCAGTTCTCCTGCAATCCCAGTATTCATCATGTTCCCCTTGTTTTGCTTTTGAGGCACTATCATTTTGTTACTCCACACTTCTAAAATCCAGAATTCTAACTTCTGACTGGCTCATTACTTTGCTAAACTGCAGACCTTGCTGTTAAGATATCTCTGTATAATGAGAAGTGCAGATTTAAATATTACGAACTACGGCAATGGGTAGCGTATGTGACATAATGAGTAATTTGATCTCTTGCCACCTGAAGTACAGAAACTTGAGCTGTTAAAACAGCCATGTTTTCGCTTTCCATTTATCCACCCAAAATTTACAAATAAATATTACACAGTACCAGAAGATTTTTAAAGGAGTAATAGGCCATATAAACCAATAAAGACTGGGTATATTCCACTGTAAAATGATTATTATACTGCAGCTACTAGCTATGGTAGGTCACAAAGCTGTCAGTTCACATCTCTTAAATAATCAGCACATTATTAATACATTATACTTTTCGCACTTAATTCATGAAGCCACTGAACCACCAATCTTTTCAATACTCATTAATTCCAAGTCATTCATTTGATTAAATGATGAACGCACTACAACCATCACCACTCTCGCTCTTTCTGCAATGGAATTCAACAGAAAATCGAGCTGCAGTTTTCTACGAGTGGAACGGCAAACAAACCAGAGAAGTGCAATATTTCTACATATCACAGGGGAAGAGGCAATAAAGGCATTTGCATTTATCTGCAATAATTGCTAATCTGTCCTTTTATTCTTCATTAAATTAAAAGTAATAAAAGGTATAGTGAGTCAAAGAAAAACCTGCAATTTGTCACACTTGTTTGTTCTTCACAAGAAGCCAGAGTTCATAGGAAACCATTGATGCTTCTTATGTGACTGGCTTTTAAAAAATTAGCAAAAGACTGAATTTGGCGAGTTGCAAATTTATTAATAAAAGACAGAACAGTCTGTGGCACCACAATTAACCTGCGAGAGACAGAGACTACTGAGAGAAGATGATCTGACTTTACATAAATCACAGTATATGTGCACAGTGAACAAATTACTTGCATGTAATTGAAAGAGTTAATAAAGTCAAATTAAAACTGTGGTTAAAAATAAGGAAAGAAGAAATCAAATGCAATGACAGCTGTAGAGAGCGCAACTGGATGCACTAAATGCTGACATAGATTTGCACAGCTGAAATTAAAACCATGTGCACTAGATAAAGTATTCCACTTTTAATAATATCCATAGGCAATGTAGTAACAGAAATTATTACTTTGTCTAAGATGCAACACATGAACACAGGAAAGAAAACTCAGAGATAGAATGCAGAAGAGACTGAGACAAAGTGATGGTATACAGGCAATTGCTAGAATGAGAAAGCCCCTTGTTAACACTAAAAACATTGAATTTAACCTAGACACAGGAGCTGACTAAATATTTTGGCAAAATCAATGTTTAAAGCATAGGGATTACATCATTGTAACTTGCAATTTCAATGTACTTTGCTGACATATTCAGAACATAAAGTGAAGAATGCGGGTAAGATATTGTTATATGAACAGAATAAGAAATTGCATTCTGCATTCCATTCATATAGAACCAATATGAAGTGCATGGCTGGTATTCTAAACTCAGATGGTCAAAGTCCAGATACTGAAAATTGAGTGCTGCAATGCAAATGCCTAAACCAGAAGATAAACCAGCCCTAGTCAGATTACTGGGAGTGGCACAGTACTTAGGCTAGACATTACAATGCCTTTGAGAAAGCTTTTAGAACATCACAGACTGAGAGATATCTTATTTGTCATAGTTTAGAAATGATAAAGAAGCTTGCGACTAAGGCACCTACCTTTAGATAATCTGACATCAATAAACTACTTGCGCTGCAACTGGATGAGTGTCAATTTGGAAATGCAGCAGGACACAAAATGGAAACAAGCCATTTATCACATGGATCAAATGCACTTACTTACTGGTTTATACACCAGATATGCCCAGACTGCAAAATAAATGTTACCCATCATGTGTCGGTGTGAGAAATTTCATGAGTACATGCAAGGAAAACAAAGAATTAGTTGACACTTATCATAGGCCCCTAAAGAACATTTTTAAAATGATTTTATGGAAGGTACCCATATGACTTGAAACTGCTGCTTAATCTATAGATATATGATCCAACAGCACAATTATATAAACAGACGCATGTTGCAAATATATTGCAAAGAGCCTATTCAACCCAGCAAACTTTAGATCTGTTAAAAAAAGACTTATAAATATTACAGATAATGCTGCACTGATGAAGGAAACACAGAAGAGTTTGGGAACTGTGCATGAAAAGATGCAGAGTTGCAACTACTTGGACAGATAATCTTAACAGAATGGCCAAATCAGCTATTAGCAGTTCAAAAAGACAAAAGTTTACTGCTCCTACAGGGACAATACCAGTTGCATTTAGGGACCGCTGCATAAAATAGCAATGAAGCAACTCAGAGAGGTACAGTCTAAAAGACTATAATCGCAATTGGGAATAGAGAAAAAATGGACAGGGTGAGAAAAAGAGTGTGCCCATTTGTGATCACTGGCCATGAGTTTTAGAATAAAACGATTAGCCAGTTTAGAGATGCATGGTCTGTGAAATGTACCATAACCAAAATCCTACAGAAGACATGATACCAAATGAGGCACTTAACGTGCCATGGAACAAAGCAATGACTAACTTATTCCAGTTCAGTGAAGTCCACCATCTGATATGTGTTGATTACTATTCAAATATCCAGAAGAGCTTAAACTAGGACATGTCACAAGTACAGTCATTATTACTGTGCTTAAGAACAAAATATTTCCTATGACAATACATGAAACCACTGTTTTCACTGAAAAGGAGACGGAGTAGAGATTCAGATGCCAATAAATCCACAAGAATAGGAGAAAGAGCCTATTGTGACACAAGAAATATCAGGTCAAATATCATACTACGTGCAGGAAAGAGACTCAAAGAGCTATCAAAGGAGCAGGAGATTTAAATTCAAACTCGAGAGTTAAAATTATCAAATTACTGTGATAATCAGATTATCCAATAATAGAACACAGACTGTTACCTTCCCTCCCACTAACCTTCAAAATGACAGCTTAAGATCTTATTAGAATGCTGAAGGATGAATTCAGATAGCACAAAACTTTTTTCAGTTATGGTCTGACCAGTTTTCTACCAACCTCCATGATCATCCATCAATTGACTATAAAGACAGACAGAGTTTATAGTCATTTAGAAGAAAAGTCAATTATGACAACAGAACAAAAGGGCAATAAAATAAAGTCATATAGATCAAAAGATCATTTGTTTTTAAATAAAGTCATAGTGGAGAATTGTAAAAAGGGGAAGAAAGTACAGTTGTGTACCTACCATAAATGTAGATGTTCGAGTGTATTCACTGTTGCAGTCATTACACTCGGGTTATCCTGCTGGCAGGCGACCCGTAGTCGGCCCGAGTTCCAAAGTCTTGGTCTGGCATCGGTTGCTGTCACTCCTTCCCTGATGTCAGTGCGCCAGGGGTATAAAAGTTGCAACCGACGCAGTTTTTCTTGCCTCAGATGTCAGGTGCCTCAAGATATGAAGGCTGTAAAGATAAAAATATGCCAAACAACCATGCATATATCACAAAAAACATTTTCTTTTTTCTAAAAGCAAATACACCACATAGGTTGTATAGAATAGAGAATTACAGAATAGTCCCAGCAAAAAAGGGGGATGGTGGGTGGGTAACCAGGACTGCAACAGTGAATACACTCGAACATCTACATTTATGGTAGGTACACAACTGTACTATGTTCATCGTGTTTCACTGTTGCAGTCATTACACTTGGGTAGAATCCCAAAGCTGAGATAGGGTGGCTGGGTCTAGATTGGATTTGGCGAGGCTAACAAGCCCTGCAGAACTGCAGTGGCAAAGCCTGCTCTGGATTTGGAGTAGAGAGGTAGGTGGTAGTGCTTGGTAAAAGTGTGCACTGAGCTCCAGGTGGCAGCTTCTAATACGTCTTTGGTTGGTACCCCTATGAGGAAGGCTGCTGAAGTGGCTGCTGCTCTGGTTGAATGAGGCCTAATACCCTTAGGCACAGATTTGCCATGTTGTGCATAACAGAAGCGGATGCAGTGTCCTATCCATTTAGAGATTGTCTGCTTTGTAATAGGTTTTCCTTGTGATCCTGCAGCATATGCTAGAAACAGTTGCTCAGTTTTTCTGAAAGCTTTTGTTTTGTCCAAGTAAAATCGCAGCTGCCTGTGTATATCCAAAGAGTGCAGAAGTCTTTCCCCTTTATTCTGGGGATTTGGGTAGAAGGTGGGCAAATGAATAGTTTGGTTTAAGACCACATTGGAGACCACTTTTGGCATGAATGTTGGGTTCCTCCTTAGAGAAACCCTGTCCTGGTGAAAAATGAGGAAAGGTCCCACAGCCATCAATGCCTGTAACTCAAACTCTTCTTGCTGAAGTTATTGCTAGGAGCAGAGCAGTTTTCCATGACAAGAGTTTTAGATCAGTTGTGCTGGCTGGTTCAAAAGGAGGCAGTGTTCATTTTTCTAAAACAAAATTGAGATCCCAAGTAGGTACTGGTGCTCTCCTAGGGGGTCTTACATTCTTTGCCCCTCTGAGGTACTGTTGTAGTAGAGGATGTGAAAAAATAGGAGGCTCCGTATTGTAATGAGCTGAAATGGCAGAGGCATGGATTTTAATAGAAGAAAAAGATAGGCCTTTGTCTCAGTCAGGTATTGTAAAATCTGAGGCATATTAGGGACCAGTGGGTTGAGTCCTTGTGCCTGGTTCCAAACACAGAATCTTTTCCATTTGTCTGCATAAGATTTCCTAGTGCTGGGTCTCCTGGCTTCCAAAATTACATCCATAACAGCTTTAGAGAGAGGTGCAGTCTGAGTGGCTACATTATCTGCCATGCTGCCAGGTTTAAGGTTCTGAGTTGACTGTGCAGAATCCGATTGTTTTGTTGTGTCAGAAGATGAGGGATTTGAGGTAGAGGCCAAGGCGGGCCTTGGGACAAAGTATTTAAGATTGGGTACCAGTGCTGGCATGGCCAGTCTGGTGCAATCAGGATCATTTTTGGCCTCTCTTGTCTGACTTTTAGAAGCACCTTGGTGAGAAGAGGCATCGGAGGGAAGGCATAGACTATCAGGTTTTTCCATTTGAAAGATAGAGCATCCACTTTCCATGCTTGAGAGTGATAAGTCCTTGTGCAAAATTTCTGTAATTGGCAATTGTGAGGGGAGGCAAAAAGATCCATGTCTGGGCGTCCCCATTCCCTTATGTTGAACACTTGTGGATATAGCTTCCATTCATGAGGATCCATGAGATTTCTGCTCAGTTCGTCTGCCAGTGTATTTTTTTTTCCTGGCAGGAATTGTGCTTGCAGATGTACCTGGTAAGTCAGTGCTGTATTCCACAAAGTCATGGCTTCTCTGCATAGGGGGTAGGAATGTGTGCCCCCTTGTTTGTTTATGTACCACATAACTGTGGTATTGTCTGTCTTTATTAATAATTGTCCTGGATGTATCAGGTCCTTGAAGGCTGTCAGGGCATTCTGTACAGCTAGCATCTCTTTTGATTGATGTGAAGATGCATTTGTTCCTTGGGCCACGTGCCCTGAATGCATTTTCCTGGCATATGTGCTCCCCAGGCATAATCCGATGAATCCGTTGTTATTGTCTGTCTGGCTGTAGGTAAGGTGAAAGGCTATCCCTTGTTGTGGTGACGGGCCTGGGACCACCATCGAAACTCCTGTTGGAGGCAGGGAATCAAGGTTATGATTGTCTCTAGGCTGTGACAATGCTGAGTCCAAACACTTTTTAGATACCATTGTAGTTTCCTCATATGGAGTTTGGCATATGGAATTAGTAAATGCATGATGCCATGAAACCCAGGGCCTGCAGAATTTTTCTTGCAGGGAGCTGGGTCCTTGTTGCCTTGTTTGAAAGTAATGAGTCAGTTGCCTTTGTCTGGCATGAGCTAAGCCATCTGGGTAGTTGTGTTCAAGCTTGCACCCAGGAATATTATCTCTTGAGAGGGCACTAGTTTTGATTTATTTTCGTTTACTGTGTACCCTAGGCAAATTAGTAATTTCTTTACAAACACCAGATGCTTTAGAAGAATGTCCTTGCTCTCTGCTTGAATAAGGCAGTCGTCCAAGTAGGGGTATATTTGAATTCCTTTTTCTCTGCAAAATGCAATTACTGGTGCCAGGCATTTTGTGAAGACCCTGGGCGCAGTAGATAAGCCAAAGGGCAGTGCAGAGAATTGATAATGCATTGAGCCTGCTATGAATCTGAGGTATCTTCTGCACGACTGTCTGATTGGATTTCAAGGAGGCATACCTGCAGGTCTCAAAGTAACTACCCAAGCCTCTTTGCCCAACATGGGCAAGAGTTGTTGTAGTGTTAACATTTTGAATTTTGTAACATCCAGGAAAGTATTTAGGACTGACAGTTCCAGTATTGGTCTCCATGCTTTGTCTTTTCTGGGTACTAGGAAAAGTCGTGAGTAAAATCCTTGGCCCTGTTCTTCTTGTGGAACATTCTGAATAGCTCCCATTATCCATAAGAGCTGCAATCTGTTTTTGTGCCTCTGCCCATTGGTTTTGTGGCAGGTTTGGCATACCTTTTGGTTTTGGAAGCATGTGGAAGTGGAACCTGTACCCTTGAGAAACTATATTCAGCACCCATTGGTCTTGTGTGATCATGTGCCAATTTTTTGAGAAAAGTGCTAGCTTTCCCCCTAGGGGTGCTGTTAACTGTTGACAGCTTGGCATTTGCAGAGGGAAGTCATTGTGACGGTTTCCTATAAGGTTGTGATTTGTCTTCTCCTCCTTTGGGGGCTGAAGCACCCCATTGTTTAGGTCTATAGGAGCCTTGGGGCTGAGATCTGCCTCCTGGGCGTCTGTGGCTGCCTCTTTGTGGCCTGTTTGACACTGAAAGGACCAATTTTTTGAAGGCCAGTTCCTGCTAAATCTAGGTGGCTGAACCTGTAAGAAATCTTTTACAGTTTGCATTGACTTTGCTTTATCCTCCATTTTCTTTAAAACCTCTTCTGCCTTAACACCAAACAAAGTATCATGCTGTAGTGGCATCCACTAATTTCATTTTAACATGGTCAGGTAAACTTTGTTCTTTTAACCAAGCATGTCTTTGAATAACTGAGCCTGTAACTGCGGCTCTAGAAGAAGCCTCTAATGAATCAAAACCACATTGCAGAGTATGCTTTCCCACTTGTTCAACTGCATGCAATAAATCCTGCATTTCTTTACTGTCAGGACCTTCTACATTTGCAACCATTTTCTGTTTTAACAATGACATGAGATACTGCTGATATTTAAGCATGTGAAACTGACAGTTTAGAGCTCTTAAAGCTAAAGTAGCAGAAGTGTAAACTTTTTTCCCCCATCTGTCCAGAGCTCTGGAATTCCTATCTGAGGGGACAGGATTTTTGGCAGTGGAAGCTTTAACCCCTTTTGAACCCTGAGAAATAGTTTCTGGGTCCGCAGCGGGGTTTTTGTAAAGAAATTTATGAGAGTCAGGGATCCTGTAGTACCTGTCTGGCTTTACTGGTGCAGGGGGTAAAGAATCTGGAGAGACTGGATTCAGAGGAAACATCATCAACAATATCAAGCACAGGGGGGACAGCCAAGGGCCTGTGCTGAGGCAATAGAAGGAAATCTCTGAGCCTTTTCTTGGATTCTGAGTAATCCTGGCACTTCCAATGGAAATGCTCCCTCATGGTGTGCAGGGTTTAGGCGGTGAGGTAGAAGGAATGGACTCTTCTGCATCAGAGTCCTCATAGGGAGGGAGAGAATAGCCCTGGTCAGAGGAAGAATCAGAAGAAATGGAAACCTGATCAGAGGAATCATAATCAGTGTCTTGCCTAGGCCTTTTGTCAGGAGGGGGATGGGAGCCCCTGATTTAAGTAATAAGGTCTTCAGCCATTTTAAGCATCTGTTTCTTAGGCATGGATGACTGTTCTGGAGAATGTTGCACTTGTTTCTTTGTCTTTAAAGGTGTTTTTTGACTTTGCCTTTGCTGCTGTAGTAGCTTTAATTGTAAGCTGTGAAGGTCTGAAAACACCCTCAGAAGCCGGTGCCTGCTCAGCGGCTCCGGACCTATCTGAGGGTATATTTTCCGTAGGCCCAATACCTCGAGTTTCCACAGGCCTAAGTGTCTCCACGTGGCTGTCAGTTGCGGCCTGTGGCTCTGAGGTAGCGGGTGTCAGGGGCTGCTAAAGCACCTCACTGAGAACCGGCGAACCGGCGACTGGCCTAGAAGAGGCTTCGTCATTGGTTTTGGACCTCGGATGCCTCTCTTTTTCTTTGTCTTTGCGTTTTTTATAAATTCCAGTCGTCGGTTGTTCCAATGGCATTATGTAATTAAATCTTCATCCAAATTAATGTAAAGCAAAATCAAACCGACGTTTAATAGTGCGTTTGTTAAATCTAGCACAAAACCGACAACTAGTGGCGTTGTGGTCAGGGACTAGGCAAGGAATGCAGTAAGAGTGGAAGTCCTTATGAGGTATTTGCTTCCCACAAGAAATACAATTATTAACTTTTACTGACATCAGTCTGAAGCAAGAAAAAGTTTCACCAAACGGGGTACTTAGCTTTATTGAAGACTTCGGTTCTGAAACTCAATTTTGAAAATCTCAGGAGTCGGCCGACCGGCACTTGCGAACTGCTTATGCTTCGGGCACCGCGCGGCAAGAAAGACTGAAGAAAATGGCGTCAGTTGCAACTTTTATACCCCTGGCGCACTGACATCAGGCAAGGAGCGACAGCAACCGACGCTGGACGAAGACGTTGGAATACGGGTCGCCTGCCAGCAGGATAACCCGAGTGTAATGACTGCAACAGTGAAACAAGATGAATATTCTAAGTATGGCATGGATTGAATACAAAAAACATTTACAGGTTCATAGGTGTTTACTAGGCTAATGACCACAAGGGCCTTTTTAAGCCCTGCTACCCTTGATAAGTGCAAACATGGGCCTGCGAGATGAATCATTTACAGGTTACTGGTGACCATCAGAGACATAGGTGCTAAACCAGGGATGAATTTCTGATTTCCCATCCAATTGTCCAAGTTACACTTGAATTGGGTTAGGGAGGAACTCTGGTTTACATGGATGGGGAGTCTGTTCCATAGACGGGGTAGTCTCTAGGATACATGCCTATCTCTCCAGCAGGTCCTATTTATATCACAGGAAAGGTTTAAGTCTTTAGAATGGGTAATTCTGGTGCTGTTTGTTTTGTGGATATGCAGGAGGTCCATCAGAGTGGGGTCTGACAATGCCCTGTATGCCAGGCATAGATCTCCCCCCTCAAAAGCCTGCAGGAGACAGAATACAGGGATAAGGCCTTGAGGCGGTCTGAATAGGACATATTACCTGCGCCCTGTATCCTTTTCGTGAGGAACCTCTGTGGACATTCTAACCATTGGATATGCCTGGTTAGGTACATACCAAAGGGGGTATTGTACTCAATAGGTCTGATGAATGCCGAATACAGTGGACAATGGCTTCCTTGGACTTAGATGCTATACCTTTGTTTATAAGTTGCACAACATAGAATGATTTCATCACCACTGTAGATACGTGATGGTCAAAGGCTAGATTACTATCTATGTGTGCCCCTAAGTCCCTGACTACTGGATTAACTCTAAGGGGTGTGTTTGTCAATATGATAGTTACCAGGGATGGATGACTTCCCAAAGGATACTATTATGCATTTCTTGACATTTAGTTTTAGTCCATGGCTCTGACACCGGTTGTTTGTCTGTGTCAGCCCCTCTTGTAAAATATTTGTGTCAGTGTGAGATTCAATGACCGCTCCTAATTTGCAATCATCTGCAAATTTAGGCAGCCAGAGACCACTGACATTGGCCTTGACATCTGAGAAGTAAATGCCAAAATGGAGCAGTCCAAGGACTGATCCCTGAGGGACTCCACTTATGACTGGCCTCTTTGTAGAAGTAGGCTCCCCAATTCTAACTTTTTGGGTCCTGTATGTGAGCCAGTTGACTATCCACCGGGTGACATGCGGGTTTGTATATAGCCTCTTGAGTCTGTCAACAATGCCTGAGTGGGGTATTGTGCAAAATGTCTTGACCAGGTCAAGGTAGGCAGTGTGAACAATTTTGCCCTCATCCATTGCTTTGGTGACCTTCTCAAAGAAGTCCACCAGGTTGAATAGGCATGGTCTACCCTTGACAAATCCAAACTGGGTTGGGTCCAGTGTCTGGAGGTTTACTATATCTCTTTTGATCTCCATGATAATTCTTTCCATGGCTTTACATACAAGACTAGTGAGACTTATGGCGCTGTAGTTTCCAGGGTCTATAGTTGGCCCACCTTTGTGCAGAGGGATGACTGTTGCCACTCTTCATTCATGAGGCACAAAGCCCGTTTTGGAGGCTAGAGTTAAATAGTAATTCCAGAGGCCCTGATAGGTCATATTTCATGCTATTTAGAAGGCATCCTGGAATACTGTCTGGGCACATTGGTGCAGTGTTCTTGGCCTTAGAGAGAGCATTAAGGACCTATTCCCTAGTGATAGCAGGGGGAGTTATATTTAATATTATTTCCTGAGGGAAGGTTAAGGGGGGAGAGGGGTAAAGTTGTTGCTGAATTTATCAGCCAGGACGTTTTCTATATCTTCTGGCTCAGTATAGGTGGCTTCATTTACAATGGGCTCTGCATACAAAAAGTTGTATTGCCTTTGAGATTGTGGACATATCTAAAGAATGCTTTGTAGTTGTCCTTGGCCTAAGAGGCCAAACTTAGCCCAAATTTGGCTTTGTTAGACTTTAATTGTCCTCTAAGTTGTTTAGTTTGATGAGAGTGATTTTATCCTGCTGGGTGCTGCACCTCCTATTGTTTGCCATGATTTTCTTCCTCATGTTATACTGACAACTGATTTTGTGATTCCACCAGGCTGGCTTGTTTTTTTAAGTTCTGTACTTCTTCCTGGTGGGTACAGCTACCTTTATGCAGCTATTAACATGTGTGTACAGGGTTTCGGTGAACAGTTCTGCATAGGCAGAAGGGTTCTCAGGATTTATGAGGGCTTGAAATTTTGCCAGGTTCTCACTTAGTAGCAGGAGGTTAGCCTTAGAATAGTTCCTGAATATTTCAGGTTTAGCTTGGGGTCCAGGTATTATTTTTACATCAAAGGAGACCATTTTGTGGTCTGACCTTACCAGGGAAGACACTGCAATAGGGGATGTGCCGCAGTCTCCTATATTAGCAAGGAGCAGATCCAGTACGGTTGCACCCCTGGTTGGTGTATTGACTATCTGGTCCAGGGAGAGTTTGTGTTTACAAAATCCAGGGATCTCTGTGAATGTACATTTGGTGTCATATAGGATTCCCAGTTAATAGTGGGGTAATTAAAGTCACCTATGAATATGATGTTGGGTTGGATGGTTAGTGTTGCTAATAAGTTTAAATACATGGTTTGGGTTTCCTGGGTCATAGAGGGGGACTTATAGCTTGCAAGGAAGTGGTATCCGATTTTACCCATGGTGATTTGAACATGGAACAGCTCAAGTGCATTGTTCTGTTTGACCAGCCTTGAAGTACATTTATTTTTGATGTAAATAGTGACACCTCCACTTTTAGTCCCTGCCTTTAAAGTAGCTGGGCTAAATGTGTGGAAGGCATTATAACCTTGCACTGTTGGTGTGCTCTCCATCGCTTTAGGCCATGTCTCAGTGACCGCACAGACATCAGCATTCTCTAGGGTAAACAGAGCTTCTAGGGAGTGGAGTTGTTTGTTTAGAGTCTCAGCATTGAGCAGTAATACCTTTAGATTTTCTTGGTTTTGATATGCTATGTCTGAAGTACTTTCAGTTTGGCATTGCCTAAAAAAGACACTATGAGGGAAGACATTGTTTTAGCTAATATTCAAAAGCCTAGAGGGGAGAGGTGCAGACCATCCCTGGAAATGCAGCGTGGTCTATTGACCATCTCCTTCCATGCTGACAAATATTCCACCCCTCTAAGAATGCCACCAGAAACTAAGCAAAGTATTAAAGTCAATCATCTTTTGTTCATATTGTGGCATCATCCTTGGAGAAGGTAAAATGCTGCTCAATGCTAGGGTCATACCAACCTAAGACACATATTCTGAGAGTCTCTCTTCATATAGTCTACAGTGGTAAATCTCAGGTTATTTACTCCCACTTGGACTATGACAGGGTCATATTGGTAATTGTGGTCCAGTGACCCGAGTGCATGTGTAATGTTGCAGACCCTAGACCCTGATAAGCAACTGACCGTAACTTTCTCCTTACAAAGCCTGGTGATAGGGACATCAGTGTGTCTCATGATGGAGTCTCCAATGATTAGAATGTTGGACTGTGTGGGGACTTGCCTTATGGGCTTAGAGGTAGAGGCTCCATGAGATGTAGCTCTATGTGTTGATGTGGGTGTTGTTTTGAAAGAGCGCATTTGGGACTGCTGAGTGTATTTGCTATGTGCACTTCATCTAGGGGGTCATTGTGGTTTAGGAAGGTTACATGTAAGTGCCTCAGCAAATCTGGGTCTATACATCTGCTTTGAATTGTGTGTGATGGGTGCAGTGTGTGAACTACTGACAACCTTACTGACATTAGGAGTACTTTTATGTGAGAGCTTTGCCTCCAGTGACATTGTGTAAATACATCTCTCACATACCATATCAGTTTGTTTGAGAATTAACTGGTTGTCAGTAAACATGAGACAACTTCTACATTTCCTCAGGATGCCCATGTCCACCAAGTCGGTAATGGAGACAGTAGGAAAGTTCATATCCATAGCAACAGACCCTTTTTTATTGATTAGACAGTTGGAGTGAGAATATCAATCACTGTCAGGACTATCCGGTTTGCAACTATGTAGACAGTGCTTGTCACTGCAAACTGGCTGTCCTATGTGCAACTAAGTATTGGAGAAATTTCAATTGTGCTTTTAAGGAAAAATGTCATTCAAGATGTCTTGAGTGTGAGTACTGCCAAACACTTGAGAGGAAATTAATATGTAAACCCTGAAATTTTAAGAATCAAGTATTTAGGCAGATATTCTGAAGTTAGAAACAAATAAAACAATACTTACTGAAAACAAAGAATTAGCTTCTCAAGAATGATGAAAAGAGGGGAGTCGAATGAATGGCTACCACTAATGCTGGTCCCACCACAGCTTCAATCTGTTGGGATACAATGCTCATCTGCTTCTTCTCTCACCAGAAGCAAAATGTTAGCACCAATCCCAAGATGAGAAGCAGGCCACAGCCTGTTTGATTATCCACAGTCTTGTTCCCGGATGATGGAAGGGTCTGTAGGCATGTAGCCTTTTTCTGGTAGATGCCTCAAATAGCAACCAGACTAATCAGGTATGTTAAGCACAGATACTCACTCTCCAAACAAAGTCAGGAATCAATGCACTCTGCTCCTTCTCTCACCAGGATCAGAATACAAGCACAGATTCCAAGCTGCCACTTATAAAGCAGTTATTAGGGTTTCTGGTGATCAGCAGTCTTCAGGAAATAATATCCCTGTACTCCTCCTCTCATCAGGAGAAAACAGAAGCACTAATCCCAAGATGACTTCTGAGAGGCAGAATGTGGGCTCTGTAATAACTGGTGGTCTTGCAATAGATGCTTAGAGGCAAGATGAGGAAAAAAAAAGGTTTATCCTTGTGATAGTATCCCATATTCATGGATAAAAGTGCTTAAAAATGTGTAAGATACACCCTACACTGATCAACTATATTACAGTGACCATGAAACAGTGGCAGACCACTTTGCAATTAAGCCATAATAAAGGACAAATTATTATCCCAAGGATAAAAATTTAAAGGGGGAGGGGTTATTCCAGGGTGACTCTGTCACTCCTGCTATTCTGTCTTGCCCTTAATCCATTAATCCGTCGACTTAACAGTTTAGGCCATGGCTATAATTTGGCTCATAGAAAGCATCAAAGTATAAAGACTTATCTTCTCTTTGTCAATGATTTAAAACTGCATAGCTCATCAGATGAGGAACTGAAAGTACAACTGCAAGTTGTCAAAACTTTTTCAGATGATATAAAATGTCATTTGGTCTTGATAAATGTGCAAAAGCAACCTTTAAAGCAAGAAAACTGCAGTACATGAAAACATCAGTTTGGGGCAAAAAATGTGATAGTAAAGAACTTGAGCAAGAAGGAGTTTATAAATATTTGAGAACTGATGAAGGATCAACAATAAAACATGAACAAATGCAAACAGAACTTAGTAAGGAATACTTTAGAAGACTTAAATTAATTCTGAAAACAGCACTGACATCTAGGAGCAAAATTCAAGCCATAAACCAATTTGCTCTCCCTGTCCTAAATTACAGTTTTGGAGTGACTGACTGGCCACAAAATGTGTCGGACAGATTAGACAGGAAAACAAGGATGCTTCATGCTCACCAAATTATTTATAAAAATCAGTGCATACCAAGATTATATATTCCCCGTTCCAAAGCAGGGACGGACCCCTTTGAAATTGATTACATGTATAGATCTGCAATCGTGGGACTGCACACAAATCTGTGGCTCATAATACCCAAAAACACAGTGAAAGTTTTGAAACATGAGAAGAATAAATCTATGATGAATTCTCTGCATAATGTAGCAGAAGCATATTGGCATCAAGCAGGAATGGAAATCAAACCGGAAGTAGTTAAAATCAGGCAGCAACTGAATATGCCAAAAAAAAAGAAAGAATATAAGGTGAAGTGACCAGATGAGAAGGCAAGAAATGTGGAAAATGCATAAATATAGTTGCAAGTATAGAAAACTTCAGGATCGAATGCAGGAATGGTTAACCAGAGGTGAATTCAAACCAAGAGATGAAAGGTTAAGATTGGTAGCCCAAGACAGTGGGATTCGTAGACGTTGGTTTACAAAGTCCATTGAACATGTGGAAGAAACAGACAAATATAGGTTTTGTAAAACAGAATTGGAAACAGTTGCACACCTCGTTGCTGATTGTGGCATACTAATGGCAGGAGGACCGTACACTGAAAGGCACAATAATGTGGCAAGACTGTTGCAATGGGGATTGTGCAAACATTATGGTATTGTGGTACTGAAGTGGCTGAAACACAATGGAAACATAAGCCACAAAGCATCATAGAAAATGATGAAGTCTACATCACGTGGGATCACCCATTAACAACAGTTCAAAAAAAGTCATAAAATATCAGAATTTGCAGGTAGAGACAAGAGCAATGTGGAAGAAAGATACCAGACAGTTCCAGTAGTAGTAGGAGCAAAAGGTCCTATAAAAAAAGAATCTACAATTGTATTTAGATAAGTATAAAATACATGTAACCCCATACAAATTGCAGGAGGAGTCATTACTGGGCACATTGTGGGTGCTGTGAAGAGCACTTCTGGCGGACATCAAAGATTGAAACAATACTAATTTCATGAACTTTAATCGTACTTTGACTTAGGAATGGAGTCCATTCCCGTCATGGTATTAGAAACCCAAAAGACTTGGAAAAATTAAAATAAATAAATAAATAAATAAATAAATTGCATACTTTAGCTAGCAAACGAGAAAGTAAACAAGATATACTATAGCAGCCAAATGGGTGGAGAAAATTTGGTTTCCAGATGGAGAAGAGTTGTCAGTGTGCATGAGGTTGGTACAACCATGTGACCGGGGAATGGAGAGTGGTATGGCCACCATCACTTTCTTGTAAGATACCCATTTTATATGTATATAGTGCAATATCAAAGGAAAATCAGGTAGGGTGTGGGTAACAACTGTCCACAGAAAAATTAATTTTGCTTTTTTTTTTCAAATCAGAGGCAAGTACAGTTGTATACACTTACCATAAATGTAGACGTTCCGAGTGTATTCACTGCTGCAGTCCTAACCAATGGGTTATCCAGCTCCCAGTAGCCCTCGATCGGCCAGAATACCAAAGGTAAGTAAAAATAACATCAGCTGTCGTCGGTTGTAAAAGACATCAGGGCGTCCGATACAAAAGGAGGCGGATGACATCACTTCCTCAGTCTTTCTTGCCATAACAGTCAGAAACCCCCAGAAAACAAGGCTTAAGCCAAAATTAGCCTGTACCTTAGGAAAAGAGAAAAAAAGAGGGAGGGAGGGAGGGAAAGCCGGATTGCAACAGTGAATACACTCGAACATCTACATTTATGGTAAGTGTACACGACTGTACTATGTTCATCGTGTTTCACTGTTGCAGTCCTAACCAATGGATTAATTACCAAAGCCCAGAGAAAGGAGAGGAGGAACCAACAGAATCTAGGATTGGAAATAATGCCCTGCAGAACAGCAGTGGCAAACCATGCCCTGGCTCTTGAAAACAAAGGCAAATTATAATGCTTTGTGAAAGTGTGAACAGAAGACCATGTGGCAGCCTCCAAAATGTATTTAGTAGGGACACCCCTTAAAAAAACTGCAGAAGTGGAAGCTGCTCTAGTTGAGTGGGTCCTAACCCCTTGAGGAGGAACCTTGTCATGAAAGGAATAATAAAAAGTAATACAATGTGGAATCCATTTAGAAATGGTTTGCTTAGAAATAGCCTTGCCCAAAACTGACCAATAACTGTGAAGATTTCTGAAGGTATTTAGTCCTGTCCAGGTAAAACCTGAGCTGTCTATGCACATCAAGAGAAACTTTAAATCTGCAGTGGCAGCTGGCTCAAAAGGAGCAAGAGTGAGTTTCTCTAGAACAAAATTAAGATCCCAAGCTGGAGTAGGTGCCCTTCTGGTAGGTTTTAAGTTGCAAGCACCTCTGAGAAACATTTTCATCAGGGGATAAGAGAAAATGGGTTGTTCAAAAGAACAATGAGCAGAAATGGCTGAAACATGGATCTTGATAGTGGAAAAAGAGAGACCACCCTGAAGCAAATCAGACCGGTATTCCAGGATCACAGGAAGGGTAGGCTGAGAAGAGGATTCCCCTCTAGCCTGCATCCAAAGAGAGAATCTTTCCCATTCGCCAGCATAAGACTTCCTAGTGCTAGGCCTCCTGGCCTCCCTCAGCATGTCAACCACCTGCTGGGAAAGGGAAGAAGAAAAGGATGGAGTCATACAATGAGCCATGCTGCCAAATGGAGAGACTGAAGATGAGGATGTAGAATGCTTCCCTCTTCCTGAAACAAAAAAATCTGACTTCAGAGGAAGATGCCAAGGAGGAAATTAACACCGAAAGTAACAACAGTACATTATCTAATCAGGCTAGAAGGTCTGGTGTAGAATCTGTTGTGGACAATGACAATAATGAAGTTTTTTTAGAACCACAAATTCCGAGACTTTCAGACCAACTCCGGGAGCGGAATCAAGCTCAACAACATCAGGGATACAACAACCTGGGGAGGAGAGGACAGACTTATTCAAATCAGAGACATTTTCAGGGGTACAACAGAAGTTATTAAATACTGCTGTGAACCCTGTGTTGAACTGTAGTGACGAATGTTTTTTTACAAGTTGAGGAAACTATAAATGTTAGTAAATTGGATTTGGAACTGGACAACAAAGTGAGCAATTCCATTTTTTATGGTAAACAAATAGATATTAACCTAGAGAATGTACCAAATATTTTGAGTTTTGACAGTGATCTGCAGGTCGATATTACGAATGGTAGTTTTTCTTATTCAAGTTTTAGTGATTTGGGTGAGTGTTAATGATGGACGAATGAATGAATCAAAGTGTAATGCGATTAGAGATGGCAACATTTCTATTTACAATTTTACGACGTTGGAACTTTCAGATGATTATCGTGCCCTTTTTAGAAAAGGGTTTTCCTACGTGCCTACTTTTAGGTATGAAATTGGCAGGATATTAATCAATTTAAAGTTGTACATTAGGCAATTGAATTTGAAAGTGTTTTTTTCTTACAGTCCCAACCCTATGTCTTACAACAGGTTTACCCTTAAACGAGCTAGTACTTTTATTCCCCCGAGCAATACTATGATACACATATTTGAGCAATTATGTGAATCACAGATACGTAGGTGCATTGACACTACAAAAGTTGGCAATGACAATTTGACTGCGGGGGAAATATTTTGTCTAAAAGAGTTAACTTCTACAAATCAATATCTGGTGATGAAGCCCGACAAGGGGGGCGGGGTAGTGATCATGACCAACACAGATTATTCAACTAGAATGTTGGAAATGTTAAATGACAGTACTACATATACAAGAGTATCAAGATACAATGTATCTAGAGCACAGACGAAAATTGATTGGCAGTTGCACGAGATGTTAATGGAGGGGATAATTGGAAAGGGTGACTGAGTATTTGATGGTCAAATTACCAATTATCCCCCTCCATTTTTGGTATACCTAAAATTCATAAAAATTTAAATGAACCACCTTTTCGTCCAATTGTATCTGCCAAAGGTTCGAAAATGGAAGCAACAGCTTTGCATGTTGATTTCCACTGTAAACATATATTAAAACAACTACCTTATGTTTTGAAGGATTCCTGGCATTGTCTAGATGTGATTAGAGAAACTCCATTGGTTGAGGATTTTATTATGGTGACTGTTGATGTGATAAATTTATTTTCGGTAATACCACATAATGAAGGACTTGAAATGTTTGACAAATGCCTTTTGAAATATGGGGATTTGCATACTGTTAAGCGTAGGTTGTTAGTAGAACTTATGGAAATTGTCCTACTCAAACAATTATATCATCTTTGAAGGTGAATATTACAAACAGACCACTGGGGTAGCTATGGGAGCCAGATGTGCCCCAATATATGTGAATTTGGTACTAGTGGAATGGGAAAAAATGTGTATTCAGTATAAGTCAAAAATAGCTTTATATTTACATTCTTTAGATGACATACTGATTTTCTGGAAGGGAACTTCTGAAGAGGTACAGGAATTTGTTAATTATATTGGAACAACAACTTTTTTGAAATTCACCAGTACGGTACATGAATCAAAATGTGAATATCTGGATATTATGCTTTATGCAGAGGAAGGGGTAAATAAAGTCAAATATTTTTAGGAAAAAGACCTATTCAAATTATTTTTTTTTACATTTTAATAGTTGACATCCAAATTTCCAGAAGAAAAACATCATGAAGGGACAGATGGTGAGGCTGTCTAGACTTATAAGTGAAGATCAACAGTACAAGATTGAGTTGAGTAAATTGATGGACATGTTTTTAAAAAGAGGGTACCCCTACGATAGTTTAATCAAAATAAGTGAAGAAGTGGGAACAAAAAGAAATACACTTTTTAAACCCATATTAAAAGGTGGTCTTTAAAAAGACATCACAGTTAACATCATACAAACGGACACAAATGTGAAGTGACAACAGGGCAAGGGCCATGGTATTGCCTTTCAATGAGGTTACCTGCAAGGTTAAAAATATTATGCAGGAAACTTGGCAAACTGTATTTACGAGTGAGTTGAGGGATATTTTAGGTAGTGGGCCAGATTTTGTTTACAGTAGGGGGAAGAATATTAAAAAGTTATTGGAAAATGGTGTGGATTCAAATATGTACAAGATGTTGAAGATGAAAAAATGTGGCACATCTAGTACATGTAAATTTATTAATTATGGGCCATATGTTGCGGTGCACAATTATGGGAGAACTATTAGAAGTCCAGGATTTTGCAACTGCAACACCAAGATGGTCATATACATCACTACTTGTATGAGCTGCCCTACATTTTACGTAGGAAAAACCATTCGGAAGTTAAGAATAAGGATTTTAGAGCACGTTAGGGACATTAGGAATAGAAAAATGGCTAGTGCTCTTTTTATGCATAGTACAAAATGTAATATTTTTAAAAAAAATATATTTTTTGTGATTGATCGAGTTCCATATAATGAGAAAGGAGGAGATGACAAGACTCTTTTAGAGGCAAAAGAATGTTTGTGCCAATTGAGACTTGATGCTGCTAGGCCACCTGGTATAAATGAACACATCTCTATTGCCAGTATATTGAAATACAGATCTCATTGTATTTGACTAAGGTGTCATTTTCCATAGCATTTTAAAATATTTAAATAGTGAATTATTTGGTACGTAGTAATAAATTTTAGGGGAGTAGTTAGTTTTATTATGTTTTATTACAGGTAATTAATGTATTTGTATTTATTGTACAATGTATTAATTGATGTTTTGTGATTGGGTTATTTAAATATAGGGGTGTTGCTTTGGGTGTAATATGTGATAAAAGCTGAATTAATGAAATGGTTCTTACACTCTGATGATGCCCGATATGGTGAACGGGTGAAAGCGCTAAGTGTTTGTTATGCAGTTTAATTCCCAATAAAGCCTTAAAACTTCCATGGAGCTGGTCGTTTTTTTGTTTTATCTGCCGTGATACTGTCTGATGCAAAAAAAAGAGGTAGAAGATGGTTGTCTGAAGAGGAGAAAAGATCCACTTGAGGAGTGCCCCAACACTGAATGATACTGTAAAAAACTGCTCTGTTCAGCTGCCACTCATGAGGATCCAGGGTCTGTCTGCTCAACTGGTCTGCCAAAACATTGAGCCTTCCTGGAAGAAACTGAGCTAGGAGATGCAGGCCCAGGGATGCTGCTATGGACCAAAGACTCATGCTCTGTCTGCACAGGAGGTAAGAATGAGTCCCTCCCTGCTTGTTGATGTACCACATGACTGTGGTGTTGTCTGTCCTGACAAGTAGGGTCCCTGGAGAAAGAAGATGCTTGAAAGCTAGTAAGGCCTGTTGAAATGCCATCAACTCCTTTAAATTTATGTGCGGGTGCATCTGTTGGGCATTCCAACTTCCCTGTATGCATCTGCCATCCAAGTGAGCTCCCCAGGCATATTCTGATGCATCTTTGGTAACAACTTGAGTGGCAAGGGGTGGGTGAAAAGGCATGTCTTTGTTTTGTATACAGGCTGTTGCTCACCACAGAAACTCTGTCTGCAGACATGGAAGCAGAAGAATTATCACATCCAGGTCGTGTGTGTGTTGACACCAAATGTTCTTGAGGTACCATTGCAATTTCCTCATATGCAGTCTTGCATATGGAATCATGAGAATGAAACAGGCCATGAATCCCAGAGCTTGCAGGGAGATGGGACAGGCTTGGCAAGAGCTTGAAGTAAACTGAAAGGATTGTCTGCTTCTCCTGGGTGAGATGTATCATCTGGGCGGCTGTATTCAGACTCGCTCCCAGGAATGTTATCTCTTTGGATGGCACCATTTTTGATTTTTCCTCGTTGACAGTGTAACCCAGGGAAGAGAGAAGAGTCTTTACAAGTTCTAGATCCTTTAACAGCTGTTCCTCAGAATTTGCTTGAATTAGACAGTCGTCCAAGTATGGACAAATCTGAATTTTCTGCTGCCTGCAAAAAGCAATGACTGGAGCCAGGCACTTTGTGAAAACTCTGGGAGCAGTAGATAAGCCAAAGGGCAGCACAGAGAACTGATGATGTTGCTTGCCCACCCTGAAAGGAAGATATTGCCTGCAACTTTCCCTGACAGGGATGTGCAGATAAGCTTCTTTGAGAGCCAACATTACCAGCCAGGCATCCTTTTCCAACACTGGCAGCAACTGATGCAGAGTGAGCATTCTGAACTTTGGAATTATCAAGAAAGAGTTCAGGATGGATAGATCTAGGATAGGACACCAGATGTTTTCTTTTTTTGGAACTAGAAAAAGTCTGAAATAGAAACCCTAGCCTACCTGCTGAGCAGGAAATGATTCTATTGCTCCCAGATCTAATAGAAACAAATTTTGCTTTTCTATGTCTGCCCTTTGGCTTGGAGGAACGTCCAAGAAACCTTTGGGTACTGGAAAGGTGTGGAAAGAAAACTTGTGTCCTAGGGATACAGTTCTGAGTACCCATTTGTTGCCCATGATGGTGGCCCAGATATTTGCAAAAAGGGCCAACCTTCCACCTAAAGGACTCTCCAAGCAGGCAAGAACAGGCAGAAGTTGGACAGAGTCATTGACAATATTTAGATTGAGATGCAGGTTTTGAACTTCCCACCTTGGAAGAAGAAGCCTGCCAATGCTTAGACCTTTGAGAGGTAGCCACCTGTCCCCTAGAAGATTTGTAACATCTAGTCCTAGAACGGTTCTGTCTGCTGGTATCAGGGAATGTCCAACTCTTAGAAGGGTAATTCCTGCTATAGCGAGGAGGCTGAACCTGCAGAAAGTCTTTAACTGTCTGCATAGACTTGGCCTTGTCTTCCATCTTCGTGAGCACTTCCTCTGCTTTGCTGCCAAAAAGACCATTCTTATGCAGAGGTACATCCAAAAGCTTAGCCTTGACAGGCTCTGGTAGGGGCTGCTCCCTGAGCCAGGCATGCCTTCTAATAACAGAGCCAGTAGCTGTAGCCCTACAGGAGGCTTCTAGAATGTCAAAACCACAATGTAAAGAATGTTTATTGACAAGACTGACAGAATTCAGCAAATCCTGCATATCCATACTCTCCGCCAACAGAGGCACACTTGCTATCCTAGACTTAATAGCTTCCAATGTGTGCTGCTGGTACTTCAGCATATGAAAAAGACAATTAGTAAATCTAACAGCAAGAATGGCAGAGGTATAAACCTTTTTATAGATTCCCTGTCAGAAGGAACACGATTTTTAGTAACAGTGGCCTTAACTCCTTTAGGGCCTTGAGAAATAACCTCTGGATCAGCCAACGGATTCCTAAAAAGAAACAAATGAGAATCAGGGACTCTATAGTACCTCATGTTTCCTGGCAGCAGGAGGAACAGTATTTGGAGTCAAGTAATTTTCCAGAAAAACATCATCAACCACTTCCAACACAGGTGGAATAGCCAAAGGCTTATGCTGAAGCAAATCCAAAAACTCCCTAATCCTTTTCTTAGAAAGGGGATAATCCTAACTTTCCCATTTAAAATGCTCCCTGAGTATTTAAAGTATCACCAAAAGAGAAATCTTCTGGAGGAGAAGCAGAAGGGATGGACTCCTCTGCGTCTGAATCCTTAAAGGGAGAGAAAGCCTGAGAAACAACTTCTTCATCAACAGAAATTCTAGAAGTATCAGAACCTGAATAAGACAAAGCCTCCGGAGAGACATCCCTACCTCTTTTTGAAGGAGGAGGCTGTGAACCCCTAATAAGAGTCAAAAGGTCATCAGCCATTTTAACCATTTGAGAATGAGGGGAATGAGAGGAAACTGGAACCTGTTTCTTTATAGGCTTATGACTGGAAGATTTACCTGCAAGTCTGAAGGACTTGGGAGGCCTGGCAACCGCCGAAGTTGCAGCTGAAGTCATTGGTATGAGCCTGCTGTCGGAACAAAGACCGGAGGCCTCGGACACCAGAGTCAGCTTAGCGACTCCGGATCCAGCTGAAGAGCAACAGGCAGAAGGCAAAATGGAAGCCGGAGGCCTGGGGGCCTCTGAAATGGTCTCAACCGAGGCCTGTGGTTGAAAATCTGCAGACTGCAGGGGCTGCAAAGGTGCCTCACTGGCTACCGCATGACTGACGACCAACTTATCATCCAAGAACTTGACCTTCGGAAGCCTGTCGCGGTCCTTATCCTTATGTTTCTTTGGGATATCCGAAGCCTGAAGACCAGCGGACGCCATACAGACAAACTTAGGCCAAACTCCAAACTGTTTAGCTAAATGCTTAGCCCAACGACGAATAGTATGCGGATTAAAGGAAGCAAAGAGCTCACAATTAGGAACGTTGTGGTCAAGGCCTAAACAAATAATATAATAGGAATGAAAATCTCTATGGGGAATCTGCTTTCCATAGGTAAGACAATTATTAACCTTTTCTGACATTCGTTAAGGGAAGAAAAGAGGATCCCCAATGGGGTACTTAGCTGTAGTTAACTTCAACTTTGTAGTTGGAAACAAAAAAGGTAAACTTCCGACCAGCACTCGTGCAAGAAATGCTTCTGCTTTGGGCTCCGCAGCAAGGAAGACTGAGGAAGTGACGTCTGCTGCCTCCTTTTGTATCGGACGCCCTGATGTCCTTTACAACTGACAGCCAACGTCATTTTTACTTACCTTTGGTATTCTGGCCGATCGAGGGCTACCGGGAGTCAGATAACCCATTGGTTAGGACTGCAACAGTGAAACACGAACATTGGTAGTTTACAAAAAACCTGCAGCATATATCATGTATCATTAAGTTGGTGAGTGATCACGTTGTATGCAGCCATGCACATAATTGGTTAAAATGTTCAGTACTTACAGTGTTACATGGAAAGTATCTTTAACTTGGCAGTATGACCAGTTGGGTAAAGACAGGTCAAGAAGGCAGCAGTTTCAGCAACTGTCAAAACAAAAGCCTAAGTGTGGCAAATCCTTCTCAAAACTGATAAATCACTTTCAAATGGGTTTAAAGAGGTTATAGCAAATGATTCTGTGACTTATGGTGGGGGTAGGCAGGTGCATTTTGATTATACAGGGATCATGCTCTTCAGCAACACTGAGAAAGCCTACAGACTGCTGAAAAGTAGACCTCATCCAAGAGCAAATTCTCTGTTTTAAGAGGAGCAACACTGATATTGTCCTGGCAAGGAAAAGAGGTTATGTACTCACCATAACGTTCCATCTGTGCTGTCCATTTTCATTCACTCTCAACATATGGGACTCTGATCTGACCTCAGATCAGACTTGGTCATTACTACAGCACGCAGGAACCTAAAAACTCTTGAGCTCTTCCCTACCCCTAATGCTCTGGTCCCTTTCACCTCAGATAATACATATAGCTTGAGAGCAGAAGAGGAAGAAGAATTACAAACAGGAACTGTGCAAGATACCATCACTGGAGTTCAAACCCAAGAGAGCAAGGGATGCTGACTGTGTCCTCACAAATATATTTCTTGACAGAGGGTGTTTGAACCAAAAAAGGCTGGGGGTTGGAAGGTGTGGAGTTAAGGCTGAATGAAAATGGACAACACAGATGGAACGTTATGGTGAGTACATAACTTCTTTATCTGATGCTGTTCATTTTCATTCATCCTCAATGTATGGGACAGAGTCCCCAGCTACCTGGGCCCTGGGTGGACCCTAAGGAAAGATATTTCTGAGAACGGCAGAACCAAACATCACTCTTCCCTTTGAGATCTGATCCAGTTTGTAGTGGTTGACAAAGGTATGCGGATTTGACCAAGTAGCAGCAATGCAAATATCATCCATGGAAGCTCTAGATTGAAAAAATGTGGAAGTTGCTATAGATATGGTAGAATGAGCTCTTACAGGTTTATGGAGGGACACATTCGGTTTTGCATACACCAAAGAAATGCATTCTGTTATCCATCTGGCTATTGTTAATTTCTTAACAAGAAACTAACCAGCAACGTCAAAGGATAAAAGTTTAATGGTAAACACAAAGCTTTCAGGTACAAACACCCTTCTTCAGTGTATGATAAAAGTCCAAGTGATGACGCATCCATATATACAAATTTAAAAGACACAGCCAACCAATAAAAACATGACTCTAGTTAAAACAGTAATTAAAGTAAATTGATTAATATCATCATTTAAGTGGTTAAAGCCTCACACATCACAAACACATTTGCTTTTTCTTCAAAATGGGTTTCAAAGTAACAGTTCCATTTAACCCTTGTGCATTATCAGCATTTAGCTTCAATAACCATTTGTATTTGGCTACATCTAGCTTATTACTTAACCCCCACCCCCCCTTTTTAGAGTAGACTATCTGAAGTACTCTAAAATAAAAGGAGTGTTTTGCACCATTCTCCATGCAATGCTTAGCTAAAGCATTAGTGGGTACATTTCTCTTAACCTCTGACATGTGCTCTGTTATGCGATCTTTCAGCCTTCTGCTACACTTTCCCACATGAAATACAGGGCATAGTATGCATGCGGTTAAATAAATCACACTTTCTGTTAAACATGTTGCTGAACACTAATTCAAAATTTTGTGAAGTGCTAGGGTGCACAAATAATGTATCTTTTTTAATATATTTACAATTCACACAGCTATGACAGGGGGTGGTTCCAGCCTTATTCATCTGTCTTGTTTTTTTTTTTTTTAAAGTATTCATCTCTTTACAGCATAATTGCCGTTTTAAGTTTCTTTGCTTCCTAAAATAAAACTGTGGGTTCTGTCCTACAATATTGGCTATCTCAGGTTGAGCACATAATACAGACCCAGTCCTTTCTAATAATATCAGGCACTGAGGCAGCTCTCAGATTATATGTGGTGACATATATCAAACATTCACTTCCACAAGATTTTAGGTCCCTTCTACTGCCTGGATAGCCACCATTCCCAAAATAGGGTTTAGGCACACCTTTTCTCTCCCTTTCTACATGCTGTCTAACATCCTGTAACAAAGTTTCATTATAATTTCTCAACTAAAGTTAATTAAGTGACAGGATGCCCCAACCTATGGTGTGCAAAGGAAATGAGGTCTGATTTCCTGAAATCTTTTGTACAATGCAAATAGTAGCACATCTGTCTACGGACATCCAGGGAATACAGCAAGAATTCCCCTTGGTTACTGTAATTTGGAAAGAATACTGGAATATGAATGGCTTGATTAATATTGGATTCTGACGCCACCTTTGGTAGAAAAGAAGCATTGGTCTGCAAGGTAATCCTATCCTTGTGACAGACCAAGTAAGGGGGTTTTGAGATTAAAGCGTGAAGCTCTGATATTCTCCTGGCTGAGGTTATAGCAACCAGGAAGGCTGTCTACCAAGAGAAGTATTTTAAATCACATTTGGCTGCAGGCTCAAAGTGAGACTGATACATGGCCTGCAGTACTAGAGTTAAATCCCGTGGAGAAACAGGGTCCTTAAAGGGAGGTCTTAGCAAAACATTACCTTTCAGAAATACTTAAAATTTTTTGCAGAAGCCGGGGAAGAATTGTGTAATCCCACATGGAAATTTAAAATAGCTGCAAATTAGAAGTTATGTACCTACCATACCGTTCCATGTTAGTTGTCTTCTCAAGCCTTCTTTCTTGCTGGATGGGTTTGGAGCCGATCCTTGGCTCCGACTCGGCACTTGCTAAGCTCGAGAGTCACTTTTACCAGCTCGAGGCAGCCCCATATCCCATGATGCAAGGCGGTATATACCCAGATCTCGTTTGGTACTTATAGGGAAAACACCTAGCACAAAAATCTTTCCACTAAGGAAAGAAGAGCAATAAGCCTAAACAAAAGGGCTATAATGGGAACCCAGATAACCAACTGGCGCCCAAAGAAGCAATCTTCCTGACAAGGGAGATCAAAGTCTGTCCAGGCAAGGGGGCAGGAGGGAGGGTCGCAAGAAAGAAGGCGAGAGAAGACAACTAACATGGAACGCTATGGTAGGTACATAACTTCTAAATGTTAAGTTGTCAATCTCGCCTTCATTCTTGCTGGATGGGACCGCGTCCCTAGCACCTCTATCCTGGGTGGCTCAATGGAACAGACTCTTGAGAACCGTAGAACCAAAACTGGCTCTATCACTGGAGGCCAAATCCAATTTGTAATGAGAAACAAAGGTATGAGGAGTGGCCCAAGTGGCTGCTGCACAAATAGTATCTAAGGGAAGTCTAGCCTGAAAAGCTGTGGAAGTGGCTAAGCTTCTGGTGGAATGTGCCTTTGGTTTTGAGCACAGCTGTTTGCCCCTAAGTTGATAGATTTCGAAAATGGTGGAAGAAAGCCATCTAGACAAGGTCACTTTGGAAACAGGAAGGCCTTTCTTATTCTGAGCATAAGAAAGAAAGAGTTGATCAGACTTTCTGAATTGTTTTGTTCTGTCCAAATAATATCTGAGTTGGCGGTGAACATCAAGATAATGTAATTTTGTTCTGATCTGTTGGAGTAATTGGGGAAAATACGGGAGATCAATAGATTGGTTTAAATTTGTTTTGAAGCAACCTTGGGCAAAAAGGAAGGATTAGTTCTCAAGGATACTCTGTTCTTGTGGAAGACCAAATATGGGGACGAACAGAAAGGGCATGCAGTTCTGACACTCTCCTAGCCGAGGTAATAGCGACAAGGAAGAGTGTCTTCCAAGAAAGAAACTTTAGAGAACATGAAACAGCTGGCTCGAAGGGAGGAAGAATTAAGGATGTCAGCACTAGATTTAGGTCCCATTGAGGAGGAGGACTCCTGACAGGAGGATTAAGGAGAAAAACTCCTCTTAGAAAAGCTTTACAAAGCCTGTGGGACATAATGTTATGGTCTGCAAAACCGACATGAAAGTTCGAGATCGCAGCTAACTGAACTTTGACAGTGGAAGCTGAAGAACCCGATTTAAGGATTTCCGCTAAAAAATCCAAAACTGTATGAACAGGGGCAGTAAAAGGATCTATATTCCTTGATTTCGCCCAAAGGGAGAAACGTTTCCACTTGCTAGTGTAAATCCTTCTAGTAGAGGATTTAAGAGAAGCCACTATGATATCCCTAACAGGCTAAGGAAGGAAGTGGAGCAACCAAGCTGTGAGGTTGAGAGAAGGAATGGACCGATGCAGCTGACCAGATTGGTGGATCAGAAGATCTGGCACTGGGTCCAGATGCCAAGGTTGCACCAAGAGGTGATGATGGAGGAACAGAAACCAAATTTGTTGAGGCCAATACGGGGCAATGAGAATCATTTTGGCTCTCAAAACGGTAGCTTTCTGGAGTACTTGTGGTATCAAAGGAAAGGGAGGAAAGGCATAAAGAAGTCCCTGGGGCCAATCTTGGGTAAGAGCATCTCTGGGGGGATGGCCTGGAAGTGGGAAGAGAGAGAAGAAGTCCGGGCATTTGCTGTTTTGGGCAGTAGCAAAAAGATCGCAACATGGGCGGCCCCATTCTTGAAAAATCTCCTCCACTATAGATTGCTTGAGAGACCACTCGTGAGGCATGAGAATAGCTCTGCTCAATCTGTCCGCTAAAATGTTGGTTTTCCCAGGGATATGCGTTGCTACCAGAAACCGATGAGAGGAGATCGCCCATTGCCAAAGTCTGAGAGCTTCTCGACACAAGGGGTAGCACTTGGTTCCGCCCTGTTTGTTGATATACCACACTACGGACATATTGTCCGTGTGAACTGCAACTGTTCCCAAGGGAAGAAAGTCGCTGAGGGCTTGCAACGTTAAAAGCACTGCTCTCATCTCTAGGACATTTATGTGCAGGTGGTATTCGAACGGTTGCCACGTCCCATGAACCATCCTGCCCTGATAATGACCCCCCCACCCGATCAGGGAGGCGTCCGTAGTGACTGTGGCTACCGGGGCCGGGGAAACAAAGGGTCTGCCCTGATGAACCTGGGGAGAAGAAATCCACCAGGATAGATGGTTTTTGCAAGTTTGTGTCACCAGAATTTGATGACGTATGGAGTTGTTGGTAAGACCATTGGGTGAACAACATCCATTGAAGGAGACGCATGTAAAAGCAGGCCAAAGGGAGAAGAGTAATGGCAGCTGCCATGAGGCCCAATACCTTTAGGACTAGTCTGGCTTGCACCTTTTTGCTGGCAAGTATGATCCGCACATGGTTTTGGATGTCTAGGATTCTGTTGCTTGTGAGGTTTGCTGACATCCGGACAGTGTCTAAATTTGCGCCTATAAAAGTAATAGATTGGCAGGGCAATAAGGAGGATTTTTCGTAGTTGATAGAAATTCCTAAATGAGTGCAGAGATTTAGGGTATAATCTCTGGCTTGGAGAAGTTGATGCCTGGTGGTGGCTGAGAGGAGCCAGTCGTCGAGATACGGAAACACCTGGAATCCTTGACGTCTCAGGTGAGCCGTGACCACTGCCATACATTTGGTGAACACTCTGGGGCTGTAGTGAGACCAAAGGGCAGGGCTCTGAATTGGTAATGACTGGACCCCAGCCGAAAGTGGAGAAACCTTCTGGAGCGTCTGTGGATTTTTATGTGATAGTACGCATCCTGAAGGTCTATTGAGCACATCCAGTTGTCTTTGCCCAGAAAGGGCAAAATCGATTGAAGTGTGACCATCCGAAATCTTGTCTTTTTCACGGACTTGTTGAGTCTGCTGAGGTCCAATATTGGTCTCCAATCTCCCGTCTTTTTGGGAACCAAAAAGAACCTTGAGTAGATTCCGGGCTCTGAATGGTCTGTTGGAACTGGCTGAATGGCCCTTTTTTGTAGAAGCTTTGATACTTCTAATTTTGCGATTTCCCTTAGACCGGGTGGAACATCTGGAAGGGAATTTTTGTGAGTGAAGGGACTTTCCTCGAAAGGAATCTTGTAACCCTCGGATATGATCGACTGTACCCAATTCTCTTGTGAAAGGGAAAGCCAGGCTTCTGGGTACAGCGATAATCTTCCCCTGACTGCCTCCAAGGATGGACAGTCGGGCAACACCTCAGGGATGCTGGAAGGGCTTGTCAGAGAGAGGCTCTCTGCTTCCCTGGTTTTGTGGACCCCCTCTGCCCCTAGGGCGGCGTCTGCTATTATTACCCCCTCTGCCTCTAGGGGTAAACTGACCACGTGTATCTGGCGTGACTCCGTGAGATTTATGGAACCACATCTTTCTGCCCTTCTGTCCTTTAGGGTAAGGCCTAGAAGGGGTGGAAAAATGGACCCCTACGGCAGAGAGAGTCTTGCCGTCTTGCTCACACCTGGTCAACGTATCCTTCACCTGAGGACCAAACAAAGTTGCTCCATCGAAGGGAGAGTTTGTGAAGGACGCCTTAAAGGGATCTGCAAAATTACAGAGCCGCGTCCAGGATTGACGCCTAAGAGCCACTCCTGTCCCTGCAGCTCTACTCGCTTCATCTGCTGCATACAAAATCAGCTGCATGGAGGAGTTGGCTATGGAGTTAAGAATTCCTAGCTGAGAAGCAATCTTATCTTGAGCCCCTGGAGCTGTAGGATCCTGTACTACTTCACCTAATTCTTTAAGCATGTCCCTTTGAAGTCTGGTGAAGTGACATAAGTAATTCAGCGAACGCATAGCAAAGGTCGCTGAGGAAAACATCCGCTTACCATACCTGTCCATGGTCCTAGAATCTTTGTTAGGAGGATGGACTGGTACGGAAGGATCTGCAAGTTCCTTCTTAGTGGCGGCCGCCACCACCATGGCATCAACAGGGACACCTTTTGTAAGGAATTGCTTTTCGGAAGGGGCTGTAATAAATTTAGAAGGCCTCCTGGGAACTGGTTCTACGGAATCAGGAGCTGCCCACGCCTTCCGAGCTATTACCTCCATGAGGGGGTCAAAAGGCAGAGACACCCAGGAGGTGGAGGGTCGAGATCCAAACAGTTTCCCCTCTGTTTTAGGAGTTCTAGGATGTCTGAAAAAGAGACATCCTCAGAGGGGGATCTTGGGGACCCCTCCGACTCATCTAAGTCGGTATCCGAAGTAGTAGACTCAGGGGAGTCCAGGTGCTTCCTCTTACAAGTCCTCTTGCGTGGAGGATCTCCTGACGGATCAGGAGAATCCTCGGAAGAGGGGGTTCCTCCCAATGGGGAAACCTGAGGCGGTGGATCTCTCGGTCCGGGAGCAAGAGAGTGGGAAGAGATATCAACAGGCACCGAAGAGGGAAGAGCTAAAGGAATAGACTGCTGACTGAGCCCAGGGGCCAGCACACTCCTCATCACCTTGAAGGCTCCCCTCCCAGGGAGATCCGAGAGAACCGTTCCGAAGAAACTGGGACTCCCAGGCCCACTGAAAGGGAAGGCTCCGAGGCAGATGTCGGAGCCGAGCTCACCAAGGCCGAAGCTCCAAGGGGAAGAGCGGGGTCGGACAAGGGTCCGATGCCACTCACCCCCTCGGAGCAGACCAGGGAAGCCCGGCCACCGAATCCCTCCAAGGAAGTTCTCGAGGAGGAGATAAGAGTAGATGCTGAAGGCGCAGAAGGGGGGGGGTATCTGCCCCTCAGCCATAGCAGTAACTATTCCCGTAGACTCCAGCTCCAAACTCTGGGGTAGAGTCGAAGGAGGAACTTGAAGAGGGTGTGGACTAATAGTCGTCTGTTGAGACGGACTATGAAGCATTTGGGCTAGTGCCTGTGATTTTAACAATCTGCTTACCACCCTCTCTAAATCATGGTCTGACAACCTGGAAGACCTAGATGATCAGCTCCGATGGCTCCGCTCTGAAAGAAGAGGTGAGGTCGGAGCCGACAGTATCGGTTCCAAAGAGGGAGACCTGGACCTCTTCCTCGAAGGAACCATCTGAGCCGAAGAAACCACAGATCCAGACGGAGCCGATAACTTTTCGGCTCCGAGTGTAGGTATAGATGTATCGGCTCCAGCTGGAGCCGATACAGGCAAGGAAATTATGGTGTCGGAGCCAGTCGGTGCCGACACCGAAGCCCGAGCCACATGGACATCGGAGCCAGTCGGAGCCGACACCAAAGTGACCGTCAAAGTATCGGCACTGATAGCCATCGGTGCCGAAGATTTTTCCAAGCTAAGATCGGCTCCAGCCGGAGCCGATCTCGACTCCGAAGGAGTCGGAGCCAAGGCCGAAGGCTTAGGAACAGAAACCTGGGCCTTGGTAGTCTTAGAGGGCTTACCCGGAGCCGATTTTGCCGGGGAGCCCTCCAGTTTAAGAAGTCCTCTTAATATAAGTTTATTTCTCCTTTCCTGCAGGACTCTCTGGCTAAAAGAGTGACAAATTGCACAGGAGTCCTGCAGGTGGAGAGGTCCCAGGCAGTATATACAAGAAGTGTGACCGTCTGTCAGAGACATCTTTTGACAGCACGAGTCACACTTCTTGAAGCCTGAGACCCTCTGTTCTTTGGACATAGTGCTTTTCCAAACACAAAACACACACACAGTCCCGAATCAGAACAATTAAAGTTAAGGTATAATAACTAAATTCACACACACACCCTAACAGAGGGGGGGATGGGAGGGAATGAAGGCCTGACTAAAAAAGTAAACTAGGGAAAGTAAACTTAGTCAGAAAAACCCTTACAAGTATCTTAACAATAATAGAAACTATTGAAATAGAGAAATTTTAGGAATGGGGTGACTAAATGTATAATAATAAACACTTACCAGGAGCTGGTAAAAGGATTACCTCATCAGCGAAGCGGCAAACGAGATCTAGGTATATACCGCCTTGCATCATGGGATATGGGGCTGCCTCGAGCTGGTAAAAGCGACTCTTGAGCTTAGCAAGTGCCGAGTCGGAGCCGAGGATCGGCTCCGAACCCATCCAGCAAGAATGAAGGCGAGATTGACAACTTAACATCTGAATTTTAATGGTAGATTTGCTTGCTCCTTTGTTAAACAATTCCACTAGAAATTCAAGGACTGCATATGTAGGAGCTGTAAAGGGCACTATATGACTTTTCTCCACCCAATAAACAAATGAACTGGGGAAGAAAGCATAGGTTGCCTGGCCATCAACAGAATTGGAGAAACCATGTGGTCAGTCTGAGGTTGGAAAGGTCTGGGTGAATCAGTCCTGCTGGATGGGACAACAGGTCTGGAGATGGATCCAGAATCCAAGGTGGAGATAGTAAGTGAGGTCAAAGAAAGGGGAAATGCACTTGTTGAGGCCAGTAAGGTGCAATGAGGATTATTCTGCTCTTCAATCTGACTGCCTTCTGTAAGAATCTGGAGATCAAGGGAGTTGGGGAATAGGCGTATAACAGACCAGGGGGCCAACTGTGGAAAACAGCATCCCTCAAGTGACTCTCCATCCACGAGGATTACGGCAAAGAAGCTGCTGCATTTGTTGTTTAGGGGAGATGCAAAAAGATCACAGCAAGGCTAACCCCACTGAAGAAAAATCATTTTCACCACTTTGTGGTTGAGGGGCCACTTGTGAGGCAACAGAATGGACCTGCTGAGTTTACCTGCTATCAGACTGGACTTCCCTAGAATGTGCATTGCTAACAGAAAGCGATTGGAGGCTATCACCCACTGCCACACTCAGAGCTTCTCGACACAGGGGTAAGATTTAGTTTCCTTCTTGCTTCTTGATGTACAGAACTACCAACATATTGTCTGTTTGAACTGCAGTTTTCCCGAGAGGGAGAAAATCTTGGAATGCTTGCAATGCCAAAAGCACTGCTCTCATCTCCAGAACACTGACATGCAGGTTCACCTCTACAGGTGACCAAGTGCCTTGGACTGTCCTCTCCACATAATGCTCCCCCACTCAATCCAAGAAGTGTCCATGGTCACTACGGCCTTGGGCCATATGAATGGACGACCTTGTTGGGGCTAGCATGACTGTGTCCACCATTAGAGGTAATTTTTGCATATCTGAGTCACTCTTACCTTTGTAGACATAGGGTGAGTGAATAAGGACCACTGGATTTGTAGCATCCATTGTAAAACTCTCATGTGATACCTTGCTAGGGGGTAATAAAGTTATGGCTGCTACCATTGAGCTAAGACCCTGCAGGACTTTTCTAGCTGATATCTTTGTACTGTGAATGATTTCCCTGACCTGGCTTCAGATGTTCTGTACTCATAGAAATGGGATGGACACAAACATGGATTGAGTGCTGAAGACTGCACCTATGAATTCCAGTTTCTGGGTGGGTTGCAAGTATGATTTGTCATGATTTACTGTGATCCCTAGAGTTAAGCAAGTTTTTAGTACTTGGTCTCTTGCTTGTACCAACTGATGCATGGTTGGGCTGGTGATGAGCCAGTCATCCAAATATGGGAATACATGGATTCCCCACAGCTTTAGAGGGGCTGCTACCACTGCCATGCATTTGGTAAATACCCTGGGTGCTGTGGTAAGGCCAAAGGGCAGTGCTCTGAACTGGTAGTGACTGGCTCCCATTTAGATGAGCAAGTACCTCCTGGACCACCTGTTCATCTTTATGTGATAGTATGCGTCCTGGAGGTCTGTCAGCACATCCAGTTGTTCTTCCCTAAAAAGGGTAGAATGATCTGCACTGTGACCATCTGGAACTTGGTATGTGTGACAGACTTGTTTAACATGCTGAGATTCAAAACTAGTCTCCAGTCTCCTGTCTTTTTAGGAACCAAAAAGAACCTTGACTAAGTTCTGGATCCTATCTGGTCTGGTGGGACCTCTTGGATGTCTTATTTTGCAAGCAACCTCTGAATTTCCTAAGTTGCTGGCTCTCTGACTGAGTGGACCATCAGGGAGCTTTGCTATTGATGGGGGCAAAAGGAAAAAGGGTATGGCATAACCACTGGTAATAATTCTCTGCACCCAAATATCATTTGTTATACTTAGCCTGGGTGTTTGGTGCAGGGATAAGTGACCCCCGACTGCCTCCAGAGGAAGACAATTGGGCCTCTTTTCAGGAGTGCTGACAGGGCCTAGCAAATAAATTATCTCTGGACCCTGTATTCTATGGGCCTCTTCTGCCATGAGGATGTCTTATGTTACCACCATTTCCCCTCTGTCTCTGGGAGAACCAGTTCCACGTGTGTCGGGGGGGGAAGAACCTTGAGATTTTCTGAACTACATCTTGCAGCCCCCATGCTGATTCCTAGAAAAGGTTAACTGGTGAGTTGAAAAACATACTCCAATGGCAAACAAGGTTGTCCCATCTTTCACACCTGGAGAGTGTTTCTTTACAGTGGGACCGAAAAGTGAAGATCCATCAAATGGAGCTTTGACAAAGGAAGACTTAAAAGGCTCTGCGAAGTCACACAGGTGCATCCAGGCTCGTCTCCTCATGGATAAGCCTGAACTCGCTGCCAGTGAGGTGCCTTTTATTGTGCTGGCGATAAGTCTCATGGACGAGTTCACAACCGATTGTAAGGTAGTCAACTGAGGGGCCACAGAACTCTGGGCCTCCTCCATAGTGATCCTTGCTAATGAGTTTGAACGTTCAAGTCCCACTGCAGTCTCGTGAAATGGGATAGGTAATTCAGCAAATATTGCTGAAGCATATCCCCGCTTCCCCACTCTGTCCATTGCCCTAGACTCTCTCTTAGGGGGATGAACGAATAAACTCTCTTCGGCAAGTTCCTTTTAGTGGCCACTGCCACCACCATGGCATCAACCAGTAATCCCTTATTCCAAAACTGCTTTTTTACTGGAGGTGCCATAATTTTATCTGGTCTCTTAGGGATGGGCTTGGTCGAATCAGGTTCCTTCCGACAAATTAAATCCACCAATACGTTGGGAGGCAGGGCAACCAAGGAGGTAGATAGGCCAGTCCCAAAAGTTTCCAAATATATAGACTTCTCAGGAGATGGGTTCCGGGCAGACCAACCACTCTTTTGCTTCAGGAGCTCGAGGATGTCTGCAAAGGAGACATCTTCAGGTGGTCATTTGGGAGACCTTTCTCCTTCGTCAAAGTTGGCATCAGTGGCAAGGGACTCTTTGGGCGAGTCCAGGTGTTTCCTCTTACACCATCTCCTCCTAAGGACTTCTTTGGTGGGGTGGTCCGGGGAAGTATCGGAAGAGCGAGGGATCCCAGATTGGGTAGACTGGAAGCACTGGGACAATTGTGCCATAAGGGTGGAATGGTGAGGATCACGTAACAAGGTCAGCTGGGTGGTCAGGAGTGGACCTACGGGTGGGGGACCCACCTGATCTGTGGAGACAGAGAAGACCCTCGTCACCACCTCAAAGGCAGATCTCCCTGTGGAAGAGGAGACCAATGGAGCAGAGAGCAGAAATCCCTAACTCACTGGCTCCCCATTCCCTACAGGTTGCCTGCCTGAGGAGGAAGCTGGAACTGAGCTATCAAGCACAGAAGCTCTGAGAGGAAGTGAAAGCTCCAAAAATCTCAGAGTCAAGTTAACCCCCCCCCCCCCCCGATCTTATGTGAAAGCTTCAGCTCCGAGAGCCACTATCAGATCCGAAGACACCAGTCTTCTCAGATACAATACAGATGGGCCTGGAGCACTCAGATCCAAGATCTCTGAAACCTCAGGCCGAGCCTGAGGAGGAGTAGATGCTGGAAGGAGTGTCTGATGCATTGGGGTTGGAACCATAAGGGCACCCTTCTGAAATTGCTCCATGACAAGTTCCCTCGCTACTCTAGCCACATTCACCTCGGTAAGACTCAGTAGAATGAGAGGACATAATTGAAGCAGGCCTAGAATGTCTCTCAAGGAAGAGAGAGGGCACCCTAGATGGAACTGGGTCTAAAGATGGCGAGTAAGTACTCAGAGGAAGGGGCTTCAGATTTGAGGTCTTAAGATCTGAAGCCATCTTACTCCTAGAGTTTGGCAATACAAGTTTTGTTGGATATGTTTGAATGCCATTGGAAATGTCTGATCTGATTTCAGCACCTTCTTTTTTGGCTATGACAAGGAAGGAGCTTCGGCTAATCTGGATCATTTGGAGTGATCCTTATATTTGGAGGTCGAAAGTTGAACTCCAGCAATAGCCTGCAAAAAAGATGAGGGCAACTGCCCTTTGAAAATCAGTTTGTTCTTGCGCTCTGTGAGGACCAGAAGATTAAAGGCTTCACAGAGGTCACATTGCTGGTCAAGTTGATCTGGTATAGTATTTTTAAGTAGAATACAGCACACACACGTGCACACATACACGCATGCGCGCAAGCACACACTTACAGCAAGCAGAAATAAAGGTTTTTTTTTTTTATTAAGGAAGAAAAAAAGAGGGGGGGGGTACCAACAATGGCAATGAAGAAGGCCAAAAGGTCATAGGTAGAAAAGCTAATTAGTTGAAAGAGGTACCAATGATGGTAATTAAGAGGACTGAGATAGGTTGGGAAAGTTCACAGGGAGAATACAGCAAAGTTTACATAAAAAAAAGTAAGTAGAAATAATGGAAAGAAGAAGCTATACTCAAGTTATTTACTTATTATCCAAAGAACACTCAAGAGCCATCAGCAACCACATCTGTTCACGAAAGCAGCAAATGAGATCCAAGGTGACAGGGGACCAGAGCATTGTGGGTAGAGAAGAGCTCGAGAGTTTGTAGCCTTCTGTGAGCTGTAGTAATGGTAGAGTTGTATCAGAGCCCAATACATTGAGGATGAATGAAAGTTTACATCAGATTAATAGATAAAAGCTGTGTCTGCACAGCTACTGGAGGTCATCTTTGGAGTTTGTCAGTATTGCATTCTGCTGACGTGAAGAAGACATTATGACAACATACCCGAGACTGCCTTGTGAGAATTGATACAACAGTATGGGCCCCTGCAGCTACACGTCTTTCACTGCATTAAGTAAAATATGCTTAAAGTGTATACAAAACTCCACTAAGCATTATTTTGTTTCACCTCCTGTTTGTGATTGTTATGGATAAGCTATCAAGTCTTATGAAAGATCTAGACAGCACTCAGTTTGGGATGACAGCTGCACCTCTGCTGTATGCTTGTCTTTTTTGTGATCACCAGCATGCAATGACACGATACTCATTATGAAATAGCCAACTCGAAAATCCATACCTTCATATATGAAATCATGTTTTTCTCATGGAAAAGAGTGGGAAGTACTTTATAAATGAGGTGGAAGTGTCTTCATGAATGAGAGTAAAAGGTATCAGATTAACCATGGATAAATGCAGTGCCAGCACTACTGCAGGCCAACTGCACTAAATGTTGTTGATGAAGCAAATCACAGGACAAGGCCCACTATTAACTAATCAGGTTATGTCCTAATCCTCACCAGTGGTTATGAGCTCTGGGCACTGAAAGAAAGGATGCAGTCATGCATAAAAGTTCAAGAAATGAGTCTCCTTCACAGGGTTGCTGAGATGACACTCCCTGACAGAGTCAGGAATGTAGCAATCTTGAAAGATCTCAGAGAACAGCTACTGCTCCTCTTGGCTGAGAGGCATTAGTTGTGGTAATTTGAGCACCTACTAACAATGTCCCTTAGTACCTCCAGTGCGAGGTGTACCAGGTAGAGCACTGGCAGGGAGTCCAGGGTCAGACTCCAGACATGTAGAAAAGACTGCGTTCTCTCAGCTTGCCTTAGAGCACCTGTGAATCCCACAGGATGAGCTAGGGTCTGCTGCTCTGCATAGGAAAATCTCTCAGAATAGACACTTCTCAAAACATGATTAAATCGAGTATGTTGCCTTGTTGTACTGCCAGAAAAAAATACAATTAGATGAGTTCAACATTATGCTGCTACATATTAAGATATGTTTAGCAAACAAGCTGGTAACAACTGCATATAGCTAAGCTTGGCAACATACACTCCTTTACTATTTTCACTTCTAGTCTCAGATGCAAGACTCACAGAGGTAGGGATCAGCAACATACAAATGTGAAGAGTTAACACAATGCCACAGAGCATACACAGTACATACGAGTTTCATCAATATGGTTTTAAGGCATAATTAGATTTTGTACAACACTTAAAATCCCAAGTATCAAAAAAATCCCCATAGCAGCAAGTGTACAGTTGGATGTCTCAATCTCCCCTCTGAAGAAATATCAAATCAGGTCTGGGGGGGCAGGTAACTCAGCATCTAAGAACAGTGGAGAAGTACCTATAACAGCAACTGGTCAGATGCACAGGGGCCACAAAATCTATAATAAAAAAAAATCTGTCTATGCATATTTATACACATATGTGTGTGTGTGTGTGTGTGTTGCGTGTATGTGTGTGTATATATATATATATATATACATATACATATACATATACATTATATATATATATATATATATATATATATATATATATATATATATATATATGAAATCCCATATGATAGGAACTGATTTTCTCAAGACGAAAATACAGAGATATTGAATTCCCGAACAGTAAAAGTTTCCCACGGTAGGTAAACACTTGCCCAACATGTCCTTTTCTCCACTGCAGTGTGAACCCGCAAATGGTATATTTAGTTAGGGTGTGTGTGTATGGGGGAGGTATAGCCTCCCCCACCTAGGTGGGTTTTATTTACTATGGTGTGAATTTTCCTTAATTTTGGGCAAGTGTTTATTTACACTGGGAAAAATTCGATGTTCGAGAATTCAAGGTTTCGGGATTTTCAACTCGCGAAAATCTGTTTCAATTATATGGGATTTTCAAGGTTTAGATGTAGCTCCATATATATGTATATATATATATATATATATATATATATATATATATATATGTATATCAAATTTCTCCTCCCTTCCTCAGTGTACCCTTACAGGTCTCCCTGGCCTTTCTCATTAGGGTCTAGCCCCAAATAAATCTGTACAAACCAACTGAATAAGTAAGGACTAGTTCCTCTCCTTGTATGTAAACTGCAAAGATCCAAGAATTGATATATAAAAGAATAAAGAATTGTTTAGTGCTTGTACTGAAACCTGGAAGTGAATTATATATATATATATATATATATATATATATATATATATACACACACATATATAAATAACTGAAAAGTTTTTATCTCGATTGTCTCTAAATTGATAATGTGTAACTTGTAAATTTGTATCAGTCTTACTTGTACTCATCTGTCTTGTGTTCATCTGTATGGAGCTTTTCTCCCCGGGCCTCCGCTGAAAATGGACATATATCCAGTTGGACTATTCCGGTCAACAAATGTAAAATAAAATAAAATATATATAGATATATATATATATATATATTTATATATATATGGTTTACCTCCAAAATGTTGACAGTCACATCATCGAAACCACTTCCACAAACTCCAAACTGAGACTTCTCAAAACCTCGAACACCGATATTCCGAAGTGCAAAACCTCACCCCCTTTTTGATCCATGTTAGCATTTCCTTTTAGGTGTGGAGCGGTCAGAAATGTCGATATTCACTATTTTTTTCAGCTTTCTGAAAGTTCGGCAGTATGGATTTCGCAGAAATGTTTCAACAATGTGCACATTCGACTATGTGCTTTCAACATTTTGAAGGTAAACATATATATATATATATATATATATATATATATATATATATATATATATATATATATATATATATATATATATATATATATATATATATATATATATATATATATATAGGTTCCCTTCAGATGACTGAAATTTTAAAAACTTTGAATTTCATATGGCTGAGACCATATGATTGAAGTTTTAAAACTCTGAACGTCCTGAACAGAGATCTCCATACAGTGCAGAATGTGAAACTTTCCTTTTGCTCACTGTAGTGCGATGTTGGAGTTGGTATACTTAAAGAGCAGGTGGTGCGTGGGTGCAGGTGGGCTTGCCCTTCTGCAGAAACGTCCAGGAAATGATGTTTTGTTTTTCTTTCAGGTGTTCAAAGTTTTGAAACTTCGATCATATGGTCTTGGCCATATGAAATTTGAAGTTTTAAAACTTCAATCATCTGAAGTAGACCCATATATATATATATATATATATATATATATATATATATATATGGTCTACTTTAACGTGACGAAAAGTCAAACTGTCAAAGGCTCACATGAGCATAAATGCAGGAAGTCAATTATTTTTTTTTTTTGGACCACAGTACAGTGAGGATCAGATCCACGGTGGTGGTGCTGCGGTAGCATTGTCGCCTCACAGCAAGACGTTGTCCCGTTCGATTCTCAGATAGAGCATCTTCTGTGGAGACATGCGTGAATGGGCGTACCTTCGTTGAAGGTTGTGCGTTAGGGCTGGCAACTCAGCACGTAAAAATCAACTGCCAATCATTAGCGGACCGGAGTTCCGCTGTGGCGACCCCTAACCGGGAAAAGCCGAAAGACACAACAAGTACAGTGAGGATCAGAATATTTGCCCTTTCCTCACTGTAGTGCGATCTCGGAGTTGGAATATATATTTAGCGAGGGGGAGGGGCCCACAATAGCGATTTTGAATTTCTGCATTTACACTCATGTGAGCTTTCAACATATTGATTTTTTTGTCTATATAATATAGACTATATATATATATATATATATATATATATATATATATATATATATATATATATATACACATGTATGTACACAACAAATAAAAAGATGAACTAGCTTGTAACCCTCCCCAGAATAAACTGTAAACAAAATGAAAAACAGCAGATGCTGTACAGTCACAGAAACCTAATTGAATACAACACTGAATTAGTCCTATGGATTATGATACTAATGTAATGAATTACAATAAAACAATGTTTTGGCACTGGAGTCATAGGCTCCAACATTAAATGCAATACCCAAATCCACCATAACCACAAATGTAGTTACCCTCTATATAGGCAATGGACTAAAGCAGAAGAGCAACAAAACTGAAGATCATAAGGAACACAAGCAGCATGAAATAAAAGGTCATGCTCTGTGTGAAACATAATCCCAGTAGTGCCAAGACAATACATCAGAAGAGTGCTCCATTTCCTAGTTGCTATAACACATGAAGATCTCTGCAAAAAACCCAAATCAGTTACAAATGTCAAAATTATCTGCAAAAAAAAAAGGCCAAGACAAATCATAAAATCCATTGACTAAATCAGTCAAAAGAAATTTCACTGCTGTAGGCAGTCCAGATAGACATGAAATTTTAGTAACAGCATTTGCATGATGCAATACAAAAAAAAAATCATTGTCATGTAATGCTTTTAGCACACATTCTCAAATCTAAGTACATTTTATAATCAAAAAATATATAGAATTTTCTGATTAGTAATCAACTGTCACCATAATGCAGAAGAACATCACCAAAAGAATCTGGGAGTTTTAAGAGAGACCCAACATATGCCTGGCAACTTCCCACAGAATCACAATTCTATATAATCGTTTGCTGTCCCATTTTTACTGTACTTTGTAATGATACAGGAAACAAAATCAAGATTAGAATTGGCCCAGTTTCTTCAATAAATCTGACTGCATTAAAAATGTGGTCAAGTGATTAAGTAGGCCACATCTTGAACATGTCACATCAGTGAGCACACACCTCTTTTAGTATTGTCTGGGGGGGGGGGGGGGCGGAATTCAGGAGCGATAGTTTGGCTGTTTATTTTCTGTCTAGTCTGAACTTCTGTATCTACCTGGTAGGCTTCAAATCATCAGCTGAATGTGAACATGGTTGTGGGGGGTGTCTGATCTCCAAGTTCAAATTCCTACTTAGTAGCTTCAGGGAGATCCTGGTAGCCTACAGAATCCAACCTTTTTTTTGGGTGCAAGCTATACAGAATGTGATGACATGGGTAATGGAGGTATAGTTTGTGATCTCAGACGTGTAATACACTGCAGGCTTGCTTAGGATGAAACACAGTATGGAGATAGTCATGCACCGTAAGGATTGTGCTATGCAAGTCTACAGATACATTAGAACGGTTTATTTTTTTCTCCTTTGCCTTACACCAATATCTGAGCTTTTGAATTGTACTATATTTTCTGGACGGATAAACAAAACAGTGCCATCATCTGAGCAAAACTGATCTGATAATTAACAGTCCTGTCACTTGGACAGGATAACTCTGCCATGACAAGTTTCCTCAGGTTGAGTCCCATTATCAATCTGGTTTCAGAGGCACATGTTGCCCCATACATGAGCTCTTCAGATGTTACCCTCAGCTCTGAACCAACATTTGGATAAATAACACTGTTAAAAATACTGCGCAAATGCCTTACAAATTCACATACCGGTAAGTCCTCAAGATTACAGATACTGTGGTACAGTCAGGATGATGATTCACTAGATTTTCAGGTTAGTAGTACATTTTTCCAGGCAAAGAGATCTAAAGCCACCCATTGCTAAAAGAATGAAAAGTAGTATTATTTTGCTCTTTTGCCGATTATTTTTACTTTATTTCATAAGAATCTTGAATTGTTACATTTCACTTTAGTAGAGTTTCAAAGCTAAACTGTTTCCACTGCTGCTGTAGTATTTAATTACATTGTGTCTACTAGATTTACAGGGCTGTAACATCTAGATTGTGTGGTTTCCCTGCACTTGAACTCTAAAACCAGCATTTTTACGTGAAGAGGGTTTTCTGTCTGCACTCTTGTGCAGAAAGCAAACCTATCTGATTTGAGGTTACAGTCAGTTGACTGTTAGGGGCCAGGATTTCACCATATCATGTAGGCACTCAGGCCACTCCTCTGCAAGTACCAGTCATAGTCCATGTGGGTGTGAATGTGTATCACCCTGGACTAAATGAAGAGAGGCATAAAGGACTTATCTGAATACGTGTCACAGGCTAATATGAGCCTCGCATTGAGCAGCATTCTACTCTCATCAAGAATGATACCACAATGTAAACAGAAAAGATTGACTTTAAATAATTGGCGTAGGTACTGGTGTCATCCAAGGGAATCCAATATTTGTCAGCCTGGGATGACATGATTGACAGACTACACTGCTTTGCCAGAAATGGTTTGCACCTGTTGCTGCTAGGATTTTGAATACTTCCCAAGGCATTAACCATCCCATAATGCCTTTTTAGGCAGTGCCAAAGCAACAGTCCTACTAACAAATTCTTTTAATGCCAAGCTGAAGGTATTACTGCTCAATGTTAGGAGTCTTAAGAAACTAATACCTGAAAGCTCTCCTCTCCCTGGAGAATGCTGATGTTTGTACAGTTACAGAGATGTAGTTTAAGGCTGCAGAAAGCACCCCAGCAGTGCAAGGCTACAATGCCTATCAAACTTTCAGACCACCCTCTGAAAAGGAAAACACAAAAGGAAGAGGGGTTTCCATTTACATAAACAATTGCATCTCTAGACTGGTCAAGCAGGATAACTCACTTGAGCTACTCCATATCCAGCTGACTAGAAGCAAAATCCGCATCTATAGCATCGCTAGCTACAGGTCCACAACCATGAACTAGGAAAACCTCTCCACACACCTGAAGTTACTAGAATCACTTACCATTCAGCCCAACACACTACTCATCTGTGATTTTAACTACCTCTTCAAAATGTGGAAACATACATGACTACTAATATGCAGGCTCCAGAGATTCCTGGACTTTGTTGATGTAAATGCTCTGGAGCAGCTGGTCTGCAATCCCACTAGGGGCTCAAGAGATCCTTGACAAACTACTTACAAACATAAGGGAGCATTGCAATCTCCAGCCATCATAATGTCTTCATTGATAAGATCAACTCTTAAATTGGTCTCCTTTGAAATAAATATAATGGTAGAACATCAAACCCTAAAACCATAAAGAATTTTTTCAAGAATTTTTTGCACCACACTCGTGTCCTGCAACCTCAACCTACAGGTAAAAGTGGCAAATAGTTGGTTCATCTACCTCTGCCATTTGTCTACTCCCTCCTATTCAAGTTCAGTCAATCAATCCCCACGAAACTCAAGAGTTTTCACTGAGTTCTCAGACTCCAAGATAATATGCCTTAAATTTGCACATCTTGTCGAAAAGACTCCTCTAGCTGCAAACAAGTCCATGACTGCTGTGACCACACTAACTTTCAGGTAACTTCCTTAATCTAGTAACACACAAATTTCAAATATGATCCATTTGTTTTCCTTAATGATCCTTCATGATGAATGATTTCTAAACTGAAACGACTAGATTTCTAACATCCCACAGCAGTAGCTGTGTGGAGCTTATGCATTTGTAGTTTAAAGTTTGTTGTAGTACAATTATTGCTCTCCATTGACTACCTTAAAGCATTGTTATCTCACTGAACATGCAACACAGAGCCTGATGCCCCATAAGAATTACTCACCAGTTTGCAGCTTGAATTGTGTTAATAACAGTCTGTTACCTTCAGCATACAGTTAGATACAGCTTGTACTCTTTCATAGGTAGGTACTAGGCTATTAGCCCTAGGGCCTATATAAACCTAGCCAAAAAGGTACCCTGGCTTTCACCACCCAAGATCCAGGCTAAAACACCAAATGTCTCTTCCTAATACACAAGCATCAGTAAACCTCGATCACAAGCCGCAACCCACAGTTTCTCAGATATGAAAATGGGAACATACAACAGCTGCATCCACGCACACCATGTCAGGCTTAATCAAACAGCACTCAAAGCTATGATACCTGCCATAATTGATATTAACTATGTTTAGACAGAATAATAATAATGACATTTGTACAAGCTACCAGACACGGCTGCATCCATGCACACCATATCAGGATTGATCAAACAGCACTCATAGCTATGATACCTGCCATAACTGATTTTAACTATATTTAGACAGAATAATGATGACATTTGTATTAAGAGCTTGCTATTATTACTTAACCAGGATATACGTGACATTTCTAAATCATTCTTTAACTGAAGAAGGCATTAGTCTCCATTACAGCATTATTTTTTTCAAAACACTCTACTGTTACTGCTATTATATATGATGTTAATTTGTTACATTTGATTCTGAACTCTGAATGGTACCTCGTTAAATTAATTACTTAAATTATTATAAGTAAAATCAATGAAAAATGAACAAGATAAGTATTTGAGTTCAAGTTGGGGAATAGAAACTTCTATGTCAAGTAGGGGAATAGAAACGTCTATGTTTGTATTATATGTTGCTTTGTTTGGCTTATACATAATGTAAACAGCAACCCATCTTGACCTACCTTTGTTCATGAAGCATTATTGTACTCTTTGAATATTCTGAATAAATCATTACTGTTTCTCAGTTGTTTAAGAAACTCTCCTTTTTTAATAAAAACAGATGACAAGTGATGTACCATATCAGTTGATACTTTGAGAGATGTAGTTGTAAGAGGTTTTTTTTTTTTTGGGACAGCTATCTTGGAATCAGTTTTTTGTTTCTTCTTTCTAGCATCAGTCTAAGGATTTGTTTCTTTTATTATTTTAAGAGTGGGGCCATCAATTCCATTTCTTTTGGGATAGACACTATGTTGTTGTTTTTGATGAATATAGTAGCTTCTTCTACGTCATTAAAGGTTCTCATCTCATTGGCAGAAAGTATTTTTATCTTGGCTGGAAAGGCCAGCTGTGCTTTAATGTTGTTTTAACAGATTTATTACTGGCCAGAATTTTTTCCTTTGTTCTAATATTCTGAAAAAATAATCACTTTCAAACTTTATCAGGCTTTGACTGTAGTGTCCAAATCATTTTATTTAACTTTATTACACAATAAATCATGTATAACTCAGTATAAGTCAAGTTATGAAAAAACGTTAGCTGAAAACACAAGTCTTAACCTCACCACTAGTCTCAACACACTAAGTGATAACTGCCTTTTTATTCTGGACTACCTCAGCTGTTCACCAGGCACACTGACTTACAGTTCTTAAAAAGTATTTCATTTTCAGGACATGAAGTTGGGAGAACTATACCTGTGATTTTTAAGTATAATTTCACGCTGTTGCCATAATATCATTATCGTTTTACTGCACTTCTCTAAAGCAAAAATTCTAATTGCATAATGCCCAGCAAGCAATTTATCTGTATTGCAAGTAAGAAGAAAATTTGTTATTTGTATGTATTTTCTCCTGAAAATCAAGAAAGAGAAAAGTGGTTCCGCTACATCTCTTACAACTCAGGGAAATTTCAACTGGATGGAAACAACTGGCCAAACCTTTTAAGTCAGGAACAGCCTTTTTTCTGTATTTGTCCATGACCCCCCCCCCCCATCACCCCTCATGCATCTGGCGGCCCTAGTTCTCACCTTATATATGCCAATAACAGAGTTGCATAAACCTGGCAAAAGACAAAAAAGTTAACACACAGTGCTAAAAATGGGAAACACACTTGCAGTGATTTCTGTGAAAACAGGAAGCACATTGGCTACTTTCTTATAGACTTGGGGAGACTGCTACCACAGACCACTGACTAAGATTTTCTATTTTCTTTCAAAGTCTTACTGTGATAAGCACTTCATGGGGCACTGCCACACTGTGTCATGACGCTGATGTGATGAAAATAAAATAAAAAAACAAAATTGGGATTTAAAGTGGCCACTCGGGAATTCATGGTATTCTTTTATTTTATCCCCCCAAAACAGGAAATACTAAGGAATTCAGTACAGTTAAGAGGTATGATACTTGCGCAAGTGTTTTGTGTGTGCATACTTCTACGTACAATAGTGACACACACAGATATAAAATCAGACACAGATGACACTGTTGTAAGGTCAAAGAGTGACACATGTTGGATTTAACAAACAGCTGTTGGACTTGGAAGAGCACAGTATAGGTTAATTAATCTTGTTTGGGTGCTGTGTCCTTATACAAGGAACTTAATCATTTGGATATCTGTGCCAAATATTAAGTTGAATGATTAATAAATAACAGAAAAATGTGCGTCAGGATCATCCTTCACACCTTTTCTTAATGCTCTGTATCCCTTTTGTGCATATTTCCATTTTTTCTTGTAGAAAGTAACATTCAATAATATTTTCACTTTTTTATTTAGTTGTTAGTATTCCTGCCCACCAGCCTTGTGCTAATCTGGTTACAATGCAAAATGATGCCTTTTTCAAGCAGTGTGATGATGTGTTGCATGTGAGCCTGCATACTACCCCTCTAGTAGACTAAACCTATGCAGTTCCTCCCCATGCAAAAGTAAGCTATTTGCTAGCAGCATCAGCTGTGCTAAGCTAAACGCAATGAAATTATGCTGCTGTCTTCCATTTGCTTATACTGCTACAGCAAACAGGACCCTCAAATGAACCACTGGCACTAGAAATGTACAGAAGAAAAACATCACTAAACATGTGCTGCAGCCTTATACAGACTTAGTAAAATAAGAACTTACTGTCAGATATATGTTCAAAATGAGGCCGTCCATCCTCCACTGATATCAGATATGCCAGTCGCCCATCTATCATCTCGCCATCAATGAACTTTCCATACATTGCCGTCCTGCCATCAGGATAGAGGTATGCAATCTTATCTCCAGTCATTTCACCATCTTCATTCGCCTCTCCAACAATGCTACCTCCATCCTAACAGAAAAGTAAGAAACAGATAACATACAGATTCAATTCAAATTTATTCTGTAGCCAAGTGCTACCTTAATAAGCACTTCCTAAGACACAGAGGCAAAAGAAAAGCTGTAGGCTTCAAGGTACTGCGCACTGTACTAAAATATGATGTGCTGCTGCTTGTGTATTTATTATTCTGCAAATATAATCAAAATAAACATCAAGAGTCTGTGGTAATTGCTGGTAAAAAAAGACAAACAGCCTAATTTTACATGCCTGCTTAGAAACATGCACATACTTATACGTTCGCTAACGCACAGGCAGCTCATCCCTGCTTTGCCCTTGTGGAAAGAGTTTCAGTTTTCCACTTCATAAGCTATGTAAAAAAAAGTAAAGGCACTAACAAAGTCATTCAATACATACACATATTAGATCTTGGATTTATCTGCGGGTTTGTCTTTGCTTGCTCATTGTCAAACATGCTTTAAAATTGAAAATAATGATGCATTTACTATGGTATCAAGCATCTAAACACTATCCAGTTCATAAAAGTCTAGCTGGTCAAGCTTGACAAATTGAACGAGCTTAAAAAAAAAAGTGTAAAAGCTTTTCATCGGAAGCTCTTTCAGTTTGTCATGCTCAGATCACTGGGCTTCAACAATCTGCTCAGTAAATAGACTTACCATATTCATCTACTGCATTTTAAAATACTTCACCGCCTTTGTGAATCATATATATTTTGTACAGGCTTCAGTACATTTTCAGGAGTTGGGTAGAGAGAGATGAGCAGTTTTTTACTTGATACTAGAGTATTTCTCTTTGGCAAATGAAATAAAAAGGCAAAGAGGGCTTCTAAAGGAAAATGTTCTCTACATCAAGTTTTACATCATATTAAAAGGTTATACTCTCTCTCATCCACGTTTGCCCTGCATTTCTCTCATCTCTCTGTGCTACAGGTACCACTGCATCTACCTGGAACCTCATCATGAATTTACAATTATATGAGATACCCTGCATAACAGAAAATCTTCAGAGCTATTCTCTTGCAGTAGAATTCAATATACTGAAGGTCAAACAGTAAGCAGTGAGCAAAACTAAAAGACAAGTTGAATAAACAATACATGCAGGTAACTGTTATATCAGACCATCTTTAAAAAGTCTGTCTGCAGCGGAAGGACCACTTTGGAATTTCCTGCTGGTACACTCCCATATGGAATCTTCTTAAAAATTTCAAGCCCCACAGAATCCTACAATTGCATACAAGGGGTGCATACACCCCACTAATATCCAGGATTTACTCCTCCTCATTTGATTAATTTATTTGCATTTGTTTACCAGAAAAGTCCAAATGGACACCGTCCATTTCAGTGGAGACTTTGGGAGAAAAGCTCCACGGAAGTTCACAACATTAAAAGTGAATAACAAATGTAATAAATTCAAATTTCTAACAGAATAAAGCATGTAAACATAGTGTCAGTATGAGCAGACTATCTGTGTTACAAAGTTATTTACATACAATTTAGAAATAAAAGAAAACACAGACAAAATTATGAAATTATAAAACTGAACTTTGCTTGCAGGAGGCCTTAATACCATAGTGTATTAGCCTGACCATCCCATGCAAGGAATACAAAGAAAGTATGGCAACTATGGAAGAAAGTCCTACTCAGTTGTCTTCATATATTTTTGAGACCTCATCATAACCATCTTCAATCCTCCTTCCTTCCACCTAGTTGACCCATTTATTCTTCCTAAAGGCAAGAAACAGTCCATTTCTTCCTTGACTACATCAACAGCCTACAACCAATTCATTCATTCTTTGCTCAGGGTATGAGACCATAGGTCCACTCATTCCCTTCAAAGGTAAAAGTTTGGCAGTCTACTTGCAACATCTTTCATCCAAGGTCAGTCCTCAACTAAATAATATCCCACCACCACAGTGGCCAGCTGGTGGCTCCCACAGATGCTGCATAAAGTACCATGCATAACTCTGCACATGTGCATCTCCAAGGCTTGCATACAGTTAGTCTCAAATCACAATAAAACCTGCTCCTGATGCTCCCCCACACTCCTCTAAGGGTCAACAGCGCATTAGGTAAAGTAGTCTCCCTCACTCTCTTAGGATGGTCAACCCAGCACTGTCCACTCACTCCCATCCTACCTGTCTCTGTCCTTCCAGCATTCAAGACACTAACTAAACATAAGCCACCTGGGTCATAAGTCAGGGCATTATCTCTTCATGTCACACTGTCGGAGAGCTTCAAATATTTTGCATTCTTATACATCTATATATTGCTCTGAAATGCCCTCTGCAATGGTGGAATGCTTGCACAGAATCACATACAGAGTCCACAAAATAACCACAAATCTGTCTAGGAAACAGGTGGATAATATCAGGATCATACCATGGAAAACTACCTTTTTAAACGGACGTCTACTCACAGTAGATGTAGAATCTGTGATGCCTGGTGGTAAAAGTATACACATGACCAAATAATCACAGCTGCTTCACATGTCCATCATGAACAGAGTTTTAAAAGTGTGCTAAAGGCAGCCCTCTGGCACCTCTAAGGTCAAGTGTTGATTACTTTCTTGAGGTAAGAAAAGAAAAAAACTGCAGCTTGCAATCCATTTGGACAAGATCAGTTTCATAACTACAGAGCTCTTTCACAACAGTCAAAGGAACTGAACAGCTTGTTCATTTTACAATGTTCCAAACCCAAATATTGTAGAACTGCAAATGATCAAAAAACTCAGAATATGCACATGGACTCCCCCCTATTTTAGGTTTCAGAAGGAAGACTAGAAGATGAAAATAATTGTCTTGGGTGACAACAAACATACCACCCACTTTATGAAGGGTTAGGAAGAAAATTTGGATGTATCCAGAAACAGAACTAAACCTGGAGGAAGACTAACCCTTAAATGATTTAACAGCATTTGAACCTGATGCTCAGCACTGTTGAGATGATGCCTACAAAGAACACCATCTTCCAGGACACCAACTAGCCAGTTTAAATGGTGGATTGTTAATTGTACATAACTCATTAAAGTGCAGGTTTTTAGATGCATAGCAATTTTTAATTGGATGCCAGAGGTTAAGAATTCTGGTTCAAAACCATAGCTTTTCTCTATCTTAGGATAACACTAATTTCTTCACGAAGGGCATCCTAATGGTACACTGAGACTTGCCTAAAAAGGCCAACTAAGATGAACAAACTTTTTTTTATATATATTCTTTTTATTCCTACTGCCTGCCAAGGATCAGCCCTCTTATTACCAGACTGTCCCATTCCTTACTCCAAGTAAGAATCAGCTGCAGTAGTCATTCATCATAACAGCCTGCAAAGTTTTCTGATTTAGCCATAACACTCCCGTGTCTCCATCTCAGTCTGGCAGACACACCCCAGAGTAAGGGTGTAGCTTTAAGCTGACACGTTTCTTGACATGCAAGATTTCAACTGCAGCGCATTTTTCTTGACATGCAAATTTTCAACTGCAGCCCACAATACTGCTAAGTGGGACATATATATCCATTGCACTTAATGTTACTTGTAATGTCTTCAAGCTTCCAGTGGATGTCATCAGTACAACTGACTGGGTTACCTTTCTTGCCCCCCCCCCCCCCAAGGATGAGCAAACCAGCAATTTGATGCTTACTCCCATCCGCTGGCTGGCCATTTCAGCAACTGGTTCTCAACTTATTCAGTATTGTTCAGAGCGTATTCATAATGGTACTAACTACCTCATGTCCAACTAATTATGTCAACACACACTAGCAAATACATTTAATGCCATCTTCACCCAGGATACATCTACTCTAAACCTACTTATCACAGATGGAACTGAGCCACCAACTATCATGAAAGAATATGTACTGAAACAAAGAACACTTTATCCATGGGGTCTGACAACATACCAGGTTGCCCAATTAATAGCACTAAACAAGCACTGGCAGATGCACTCCTCAACCTTCAATGTCAACCTAGTAAATGGCTTTGTCCCACAAGAGAGGTGCACAGCCGTTGAGATGCCACTCCATAAAGGTGGTCCCACCAGTAACCCTGGGAATTACAGACCTATCAGTCTAATGAGTTTTCTGTGCAAAACCATGCAACATACCATTACTGACCTAATTAAGAATTATATCAAAAATGTTATCATACTTGACCCCCAGCAGTTTCACTTTAGGAAGGGTAGGATCTTGTCTGATGGATCTAGTGAACTTCTTTGACAGCATTACACAGGCTGTAGACTGTGGGCAAGCTGTTCACACACCATACTGGAACTGCAACAAAGCATCCAATACCACACTAAATGTAAACAAGCTGAATGAGTTCCAGATTGATCACTATATAGTTAAGTGACAGTCATCTGGCTTCAGTGTACAACGCAGAAAGTTGAGTTCAGGGTTCATCCTCTGAGAGCATTAAATTGACTAGTGGAATTCTTCAGAGATCTGTGCTGGACATCTGAATATCAAACAAGAACCTATGGTTAACAAGGCTAGTGGATGATTGTAAGCTGGGAGGAGTCATGTTTTCCCCAGTGATATACAGACACTTCAACAGCAGCTTACTCTTGTCAATAGCTGGTTTACAAAAAAATTGGCTCAAACTTGCTCTAAAAAGTGCAAAATTGTAGCCAACACCCTAGCTCTAGGTTATAGTACAGATAACACAACCACTTCAAAATGAAAAGGTACTGAGAGACCTGGGTACTTGGGTGGACAGAGCCCTCACATCTGACCATCATGTTGCAAAGATGGTTAGAAAACCTTTTAATCCTGTACAGCTCATAGCAAAAGGTATCTCCCTCAAGATCAAAAGAAGTCCTCAACTCCACAATAATTACACCCATCATCAAGTACAATGTACCTTACTAAGCATATCAAGAAATTCAAAAGACTTCAGAGGTTTTTCTAACTAAAAATATCATGGGCTTAAAAGATTCATCTCCATATTAGGGTCGATATGTCTCATGCTTACAGGGCTATAAGGGATCCAGTAGTCTAAAAAACCTCACACCTCCAAAATTCAAACAGCCCTACTAACACTAAGGCCAGAGATCTAAATCTTCTCCAATAAACAAAAGATAAATGGAGAGAGAGGTTTGTCATGCACCACCTACCCTTTTTCTGAAAAAAAACAAATCTCAAAATTAAGCATTGTGACACACTGTCTACCTTAAAAAAGGAGCTGAGCAATGGGACAGGTACTCACTAATTCACTCTTGAATGACTGGTCTATCCATCCATGAAAAAGGAGGCAAAACCTAAGAGTGGATAGTGACAAGGCAGTAATGACCTCAAGGCTGAGTTACCTTATAACTCCAGTGACCACATGATCCAACAAGTCAACCCCTTATCACGTGGATTGCAGTCAGATCTTTATCTCTCTGTGCCATTTATCTAGAAAATATGCTATCCAAACTTGCAGACAGACTGAGGAGGAAAAGGATGTCTAGGAAACTGGCTTTAGAATCTTTTCCATTCAGCAGTGTAGACTGAATAGACAGCTTCCTGGCAATTAAAACAAAACATTGGAGACTGAATAGACAGCTTCCTGGCAATTAAAACAAAACATTGGAGATCTGGTAGCTAAAATGAAGATGATGCCACAGTATGAAAAAAGGTAACAGACTCGAATAACTGGCTTAGTTTTTGATGTCAAATAAGGTACAATATTTGTTTGCCTGGCATCCCTGGCAAAGCAGACTAGCTTGTCAACCATATCCTACCAGGCAAACAAATGTTGTTGCTGTCTTTCGGCCTTTCCTGGTTAGGGGTTGCCACAGCAGAACTCCGGTCCGCTAATGATTGGCAGTAGATTTTGCCGAACGTCGAGGTGCCAGCTTGACGTTGAACCTTCAACGAAGGCATGCCCATTTATGCATGTCTTTCAAATACCCACCCAACCGTGGGGAGGACATGCAGACTCCACACAGAAGGCACTGGAGTGCGGACAGTGCCTTCTGTGTGGAGTCTGCATGTCCTCCCCATGGTTGGGTGGGCAATCGAAAGACATGCGTAAATGGGTGTCTCTTCGTTGAAGGTTGAACGTAGAGCTGGCACCTCGGCGTTCGTCAAAATCTATTGCCAATCATTAGCGGACCAGAGTTCCGCTGTGGCGACCCCTAACCGGGTAAAGCCAAAAGACAACAACAACATTTGTTTGCCTGGCAGGATATGGTTGACAAGCTAGTCTGCTTTGCCAGGGATGGTTTGCACCTGTCCCCTCTAAGCTTTCAAATATTGGCTAAAACCTTGTCCTTCCCCCATACTGCCTTTTTACCCACTGCCAACATAATAAACCTTCTGACATAGCTCAACCTACCCAAGATAATCTAAAGGTGTTTCTGCTTGATGTCAGGAGGCTAAGCAAGAAACTCCACTACCTCCAAACTCTCCTCATCCTGGAGAATATAGACATTAGTGCAATTATTGAGATATAGTTTAAAGTCATGGAGAACACCCACTTTCATGCATTTAGACCATCTACAGCACAAGCAGGAACAAAGGTGAGGGAAATCTCAATTAACATCCAATACAAAATGCTCTAAGGCTGGTTAAGCAGTATGAAGTGCTTGAGCTTCTCCATGTCCAACTTACCATAACCAAAGTCCCATACCACATCTTGGCAAGCTATACATCCTCCTCCATGACCCATGAAGCCCGTACTGCATATTTAAATTTACTGGACTTTTCCCTCATTAAACCCAAAGCCATATTCATAGGGTACTTTAACTACTCCACTATAATTTGGGAATTATAAGTGACCTTAAACATGTAGATCTAGAGATTCCTGGACTTTTCAGTACAAATGCCCTGGACCAGTTGGTCCATACACCCACTAGGTGCACTAACATGTTTGACCTGGTCCTTACAAGCACTGGGGACGTGGCATTTTCAACAACTGGAGCATCCACAGAGGTTGCTCACAAAAAGAAGACCGGGCATAAACATGTCCAATGTGGACCTCCTCAAAGAACTATTCCTGTACTTGGGCCCCTACAGACTGCAGCAAGGCAATCTTTGCCTGGCCTCTCTGATGGACCTATGTCATATCCATAAAACAAACATTAGAAATACCCACTAGAGAGACTTGAACCTCATCTGCAACATAAACAGGACATATTGGGGGGACAGATGTTTCTCTCAGGGACTACCCCTCTTCTGGAACTGGCTTTCCATCAATGTGAAGCAGAGTTCTTCCCTAACCAAATTCAAGCATAACATTTATGTCAGTGGATGGATAATCAGAAATGTACCCTTGGTCTGGTGCCTCTGCCTCTTATGGACAGAGGCAGCCTGTAAATGCTTGATCACCTGCTGTCAAGTCTTTATCCAACCCTTAAAATTACCCAGGGTTATCAAAGCACATTGGATGCACTTGGAAAAGCATGGGTAGGCTTAAAAAAGTCCTCAGGGCTGCCAGCCTAATAATCACCCATGAATCTATAATTGACTAAAAATGTCTCTAGAAAGACAGTGATTCAAGCAGTCTGATGCTATTCCAAGGTCACTCCAACCTAGAGCAATGAGAATAAGCCTTGGCCTGCCAATGCAAAACTTCTGCAGCAGGTAGAGAATTAGGGAGGAAAAAAAGTCTGTATTACAAGAATATTCCTTCACTCCTCTGGAATGTATTGAGTGACAATCCTCACTTGACCTACTGAGTGAAGCAGAACTTTGGAAGAACCAGTCTATTTCTGGAGAATATCTCTTCTCAAAACTCCCTCAACATTGTTCCTATATTGCCAAAGTTCTAAGAGCCAACTTGGGTTATGGGTCACAATGTTCACTAGGTCACTGGATTCCCTCTATGAATGGGCCAACACAAGTTGGTGGTCTGTTCCCAATCTGTAATAAGCTACCTTCAATGAAAGAAGACAGTCACTTCTGATCACTCATTTGGCATGGTACTGTTGCTTGACTGTTTAGCTTAATAGGTAGGCTCTGGCTTCAAGAGTCTCTCCAGATCATAAGTTAGAATAACTGCCCCTACTTCATGGAAAATAATGTGGAAGTACTTCTCCAGTGGACTCCACTAGTTTTTGACTATGGCTAACCCAATCAGTGGGTCCCCATTCAGAAATGCATACAATGTGAAAACTGCACTACAGAAAGGAAAAGGTGAAACCTCATTCATTACTCCTAGGAATGACAGCAGGGGTTCAACACAAAATGAATATGAAAGGGAAGTGATGACTTTGTAGCTACTCCATTCAATGCAGGACATGAAAAAATAGGTGTTGAAGTAAAACTCTGAATAATGCCACTTCCATCAGCCTCAGGAGAAGCATGAGCACTATCACTTCAAAACTGATCCATGAGGTCAAACCAGACAGCTTCTGGATTGTGACCAATTGAAGAGATGCTCACCTGTATGCAGCATACAAACTGCACTTATAATGGGAATACTCTTTACTGGATGAACAGAGGATTTTTCTAAGCTAATGGTGTTTGCAAATGACTGCAGCAAAAGATAAGCTCAGGCTACCACCACCTCTACAGACTCAAACTCCTATGCGAGGGCCACCAGCAACCATTCATCAGTGAAGGACCTGTGTAGGCTGTGCTACTGGAGGATGTCTGCTACTATGGGTGTTGCATTACAGAGAATATGGAATCATGGATAGGCTGTAGCATGTTATACTGAACATGATGCTGAAACACAACAAACAGCACAAATTCACATGTAGCTTTCAAGTGCTAACCTGCCCAAAGACATCCATCAAGTCCATTGATTATATAGGCTAAATAAACAACAGCATCAGAGCTCTTGAAGGATGGCCATGCAAAATTTTGCACAAATGGTACAAAAACTAATGTTGACAAAGTCAGCAATCAAATGAACCTGCCTCCTTCCCTAATTATTTTCTTTGGGATGAGGAAAAACATTTTTCCATTTATATCCCTACAATTCATCAACATTCATTTGCTCACATCACCTTCCCAATCTCATTTCCACAATGTTACATTTCCTTAAATGGATTTCCTGTTATAATAGCAAGACTGCAGTTCATGCAGCTAGTGAGTTAGCTCATGCAGGGAATTTTTTTCTTTTTTTTTTCACAGTTGTGTGACCATTTAGTTGGTATGATTTGTTCTCTACATCAGTATGGAAGGGAACTTGCTCTCCTGCAGACACATTGCACTACTGTTTAACAGTGTTGAATTTGGAGGTCCTCTATTAACTGTTTTTCAGCAGTCAAGTCCTCAGGTATTTGGGAATTGATTGTTCATAGGTGAAGGTTCTCCATTACCTTGGCAGAACAAAGTGAGCTTTCCCTCTGCCAAGAAAGGCTAGACTGTTCCAAAAGGTCCTCTGACACAGACTGGTTTGTCAGAGGGAAAAAAAACTGGAGTGGGGCCAGACGACTGAGCAAATACATAAGGCTTCTTTTGGTAATGTCTAGAATCCAGTCTTCTTGGGAAACAGCTCTCCAAGCAAATGCAAATTGTCCTACTTATGCAACCTCATGTTGTAATCTGGTGAGGGGGGTGGCAGGAATCACCTTGGGGGACACTGCAGAGTGAGTCGGAGTCACAGTCATCCATTGTTTAGCTGCATTCTTGCTTCTAAACAAGTTATGGTTTAGTTGGAAGCAGCAGCAGCATTGCTAGCTTATGTTATATATACATATATCTTAGATGGTAGTCCTCATTTAGAAGTCAACAATGGCCTCTTGGAGAGGGTGGCCAATGCAGGCCTCATTCAAAGGGAGCATCTAGGACAAGCTGACATAACACCTCATGAAATTAAGGCAGTAGTGTCATGATGCTGTTCACAGGCAGGTAATAGTAACTGCAGACTTGGCTGAAGATGCAAAGTGCTATTAGTTTCCTTACCTTGGGCACAGGACTGTTCTACATCTGTACAGCTTCTACCCCAACTGAGATGGGAAATGTAGGAAGTTTTCCAGAGTTCTGCTGTACCACAAAAAAAAATCTGGAAAAGGGGGCATATGAAACAAGTGACACAAGTAAACTATTCTGCTAGATCTGTCTATCACATTGTACTCTCCACTTAGGGAAGAATGGCCAAATGCTACACTGTTCTGGGAAAGGTGGTCAAAACAGAGGACCATCTAAAGAGGCAATTACACATGCATTTTCATTTTTTGAAACAGGAAGAGCCCAACTTCAGTACTTCTTGTTGTAATTTTTTTTTCTGAATATGTAATTATAAATATGTTCATTTTAAATGTTCTATGTTGAATGTACTACCACAATGGTATATAATGTGCAAATGTTTTTTTTAAATTCTTAAATGTCTTAATGTTCTTTATTTTTGAATGCATTAATGTGGAGCTTTTCTCCCCGGGCCTCCACTGAAAATGGGTCAATGGCCCAGTGGACCTTCCCGGTAAACAAATGTCAATAAATAAATATGACAGCACCAGTTGCAGATTTAAAGGATGCAGTGATCCAGGACTTTCCCCATACCTATCTAAGTTCAGATCAAGATTCTTGTCAGGAATGAAACACAAGACAGATGGCCCCTCTACAACAGATTTTAGTGGCTGAAAGGATTCTCCAAAGAGGAGAACTTCAGGAGAGATTTGTCAGAGGATGTATATTCTTAGGTTCATAGGTCCATAGGTTCATACTAGGCTATCTGCCCGAGGGCATTTACAAGCCTAGCCCATAGTTTTGTGGCTTACGCCACCCCTTTAGTATGGGGAACTATACCCATTATTTTGCTGTGCCTCTGTCGAGCAGTGACACTGAGGTAATCCCTGGGGTATATCTGCGATCTCCCATCCATTGGTCAAGATTTCTCTTGAACAAGGCCAGCGAGGTGCTCTGCCTCACATATACCGAGATTTTATTCCACAGCATAGGGAGTCTTTGGGTGATGAATCTATCCCTCCAGCACGTCCTATTAATAGCCGTGTCGAGGTTTAAGTCTCCGCCCCTGTGGCTCTGACGGATCTAGATTTTTTGAGGTGCAGCATATTCATTAAATCTGGGTTTGACATGGCCTTGTATGTTAGGCAAAGGTCACCTCTGAGCAAGCGGTAAGCGACTGAATAGAGCTGGAGTTCTTTCAGTCGGGCAGCATAGGACAGATGTTTGAGACCCTTTATCCTTTTGGTGAGGAACTTTTGTGGCCTCTCCAGCTGCTGCAAGTGTCGGGTCAGATACATTCCGAATGGGGCATTGTACTCAATCATTGGTCTGATGAGTGATGAGTATATGGAGACTATGACCTCCCTTGATCTAGATGAGAATCCCTTCATGATAAGGTGGGCAATGTAGAAGGTCTTCCTAACTACTTTAGCTACATGGGTATCGAATGACAGACTACTATCAACCTGGGTCCCCAGGTCCCTGATAACCTCTTCTGTGCTCAGTGGATTGCCACCTATTTGGTAGCTAGGGGTAACCTTGTTTTTCCCGAAGGGTATGACTATGCATTTTTTGGCATTTAACTTTAGGCCATGGTGCGGATAACCTTGTTTTTCCCGAAGGGTATGACTATGCATTTTTTGGCATTTAACTTTAGGCCATGGCTCTGGCACCAGTTATCCGTTTCTGTGAGACCCTTCTGAAGGATATCTGTGTCAGATGTGTTTTCTACTATGGCGCCCAGTTTGCAGTCATCTGCAAACTTTGTCAGCCATAACCCTCCTGTGTTTGCTTGTACTTCGGAAAAGTAGATGCCAAACAAGAGTGGGCCCAGGACTGAGCCCTGTGGTACACCGCTTGTGACAGGCTTTGAGTCTGACATGGCGCCAGCAACTCTGACCCTGTGGGTTCTGTCACTCAGCCAGTTTGCAACCCATCTTGTGATGTATGGGTTAACATTTAAGCTGATGAGTTTTTCAATGATACCCGAGTGGGGTATTGTATCGAAGGCCTTCGCCAGATCGAGGTAGGCTGTATGGACTGCCTTTCCTCATCAATGGCTTTGGTGACTGTTTCGAAAAAGTCAACCAAGTTTAGAGGGCATGATCTGCCTTTGACAAAGCCAAACTGGGATGGATCCAAAGTCTGCAAATTCCCTATGTCTTTATTTATGAGGTCCATTATGATCCTCTCCATGGCTTTGCAGATAAGGCTTGTCAAGCTAATGGGCCGGTAATTTCCAGGGTCGGTGGAGGCACCGCCTTTGTGAAGTGGGACCACAGTTGCAGTGCGCCACTCCCTGGGTACGTATCCAGAGGTAAGACTATGATTAAACAGCTGTCCTAGCTGTGGGTTTAATTCCTCGTTGAGTTCGTGGAGCACACAGCCGGGGACACCATCAGGTCCCATGGATGCAGTGTTTTTTGCTTTGGAGAGAGCAGTTCTCACTTGGGCGTTGGAGATGTTTGGGGGGCTGGTCTCAAGAACAGCAGCCTACATATCCTCAGCAATCAGAATGGGAGGGAGATGGCTGCCAGTGGGTAGAATGCTACAATATGTACTTGCATGAGTCACATAAGGGGAGGGGTGTAGTCAAACACAATGACAAAATGCAGTGCTGGCCATGTGTGCAATGGCACACTGTGTGCTGGGAAATATGAAGTGAGAGTGAGCAAGAGGATGATGTAAGGCCTGGCAATGACAGCACATCTAACTGCTGCATGAAAAGGATTCTTGAACCAGTTTAATTATCTGGTTAACAACCTGCAATAAATTAAATAAATAAGACCGGAGATCAGCCCTGAAACCTGTCCAGGATACTCAATGCCCCATTCCTTACACACTCAAAGGCATTAGCTAGCTGCAGTGACAGGAGATGGTAGCCAAACTCCTGTCATCACTGCAAAAAGATGTTTGGCAGGGAAGATGGGGAAGACAATTCAATTACACCAATTATTAAAGTGCCTAATCACAAGCACCAAGTGTGTGTGCATTTGTGTGTGTGCGTGTGTGTGTGTGTGGGGGGGGGGGGGCAGGGACTTAAAATTTTTTTAAGAATGACATTACTAGAACATTTAAGAGCAATGTGACACAAGATTGACGGATTAATTCAGAATCTCATCTGAGACTTCCTTGTGCACCTAACCTGTAGTGTTTAATTAAAAAAACAGTAATAATCTACAATTGCACAAGCATCTTTCACTAAGATACTGCAGGACAAAGTAGCAGAGATAAGAGTTGCCCTTGAGAAAAAGCCATTGCTGCTACTATCGAATACTTGATAAAAAAATAATTAAATCAAAGTAGATACTTTTTAGACAAATACAACTAAATAAAATGAGAAAACATGCACTGCTAAAAACTTATTATATTAAAATACCAACTGCGGTACTAAGTATGCTTTAAGCCACATTGTACAGCAAACATTTAACGTAAAACATGAAAACCAGCTGGATCAGAAGAAAGACAAAAGGGAAAGGCTCGGCCACCTTCTGGTGGTCTAAAGTGAAGCTAATCACTCTGGAAATCCAGAAAGCAGACTCATTCTTCCTGATGTGGCAAAGGGAGAAAAGGACTAAAGACAGGCCATTCAAACATTGTTTTTACATCACAGTGTTTAGCATGCTGGATTCCAAGATTGGTCACATTGTCCTTTATTTTTTTTTCAAGTGTTAAAACACACACACATTCAAGTCTCTCATGACTGCCTGGAACAGTCTTCTGCAGTAAATACCGGCCACCTCACTCTGTATCAAAAAAGCTTTTAATTCCCATGGTGCTAAATTGAGTTATATGATATATTTGATATTGTTTCTACCTGCAATTTTGGTCAGTTTATCTGTTCCTTTTCTAATCATTTAGCCATTTGTGTGCATGTTTTAATACCTCAAAAGTAGTTTATTTATAAATTATGGATGCTTGTAGAATGGCTTAAATCTGACTTCTGTCCTTACATTTGAGATAACAATAAATCATTATTTGCAAAATAATTTAGTTGCAGCTACTTCTTTAGTAAACATACATCTTTAGTAAACAATCTGAAACTTTTAAAGCTACTGCATATAGTGACATTATGATGTGCTACATAGTTAATAAGGGAAAACGTAAAACCATTAGTCAGCAAGATAAGCATCTCTTCATTTTAAATAAATTGATGGCTGCAAATTATACAGAACAAAAAATGGAAGAATTTAGGATTAAAAATAGCATGTTTTAAGTTATTTGTTAAACAATAAAGTAAGTAATTATTTCTTATACTATAATACCTGATCATATAAAATTCTATTAATAAACTTAAAAATTAAAATGTAATTGAAGTCATTATTCAAGAAGGCATTACAGATATACAACTTTATAAAGTATTGATATGCTATAATACATCATGGCTTAACAATAAAGAAATAATTGGATTTTTGAAACTCCATTAAAATCTTTAAGACTTTTTCAAAGGCTGACATTGTAGACTGTGCATTCTCATTAAAAAAGAAAAAGGACCTGGTCCTTGATGGATTTATTGCAGAGTTTTACTTGGAATTTATTAACATCTTAGCACCTCACTTGTTTCAGTTGTTAATCTCCACACTGGCTGATGCCATCATCAATACAAAAACAAAGATCATATTAATAAAGAAAAGTGGAAAGGATGGTTCTCTGCCTGAATACTATAGAACCATTTCTGTAGTAAACATAATTTAGCTTATTATTGCTAAGGTCTTAAATAAAGAAAAAAAATGCTCTCTCAACTTAACACCATACTGGACACTCCAGTTTGGAGTTTGTCTGGACAGATCTATACAACAGGTTAACCATTCTCCACACTAGAAGTGATACACCCAGTGAATCAGTATTGGACAATGCTGATTTGATAAAGTTAGATGCTTCTAAAGCATCTGATTATCTGAACAGAACATATATTTGGCAAGTATTAAAATAGTATAATTTACCTGATATTATACACATTTTTATTACTGTTTGTTTAAATATACATTGACAATATTCAAAGAAATTTGAACTAACACCAGGGATGAGAGGCAGTGATGCCCTTTATCTACTTCATTATTTGTATTGGTTAGTAAGCCTTTATGATTTAAACTGCATCATCTGATAAAAATATTCTCAGTAACAGCAAATCCAGTTATCGTATTGTATATGTGTATGACACCTTGTTATTAAAAGTTATAAGGTTTTTGCTTTTTTATCTTTCTTCTGGGACAATGAGCTCTTCCTTTTTCTTGCTTGTCCTATTCTTTGCATTTTTGGTGTGTTTTATTTCTCATTGCTTTTGATTTTTAAGTATTGCTGTACACGTGTGATGGAATGATGTTCATTTTTTTTCCTTATGTACTGATACATGCATGAATATTTTAAAAAAGAAAGGAGTTTTTATTTATGTATTTATTTTACAGGCTGACAAGTAAGCAGAATGGACACAAGGACTTTTTCTTTCAGCCCAAGTCCAGTTGCAGTGCATAAAAAAATAAACAGGCACTTGCAGTGTAATACAAAACAAAAATGTCAAAGCAAAAGTAAAAATAAAGTAGTAATAGTTACATCTTGCTCAGGAAGTACAAGGAACAAGAAACAACAGAACCGAATATGGATTAACTGACTGATTCAAGTTTAGGAAATAAATACAACAAGGCTGGATGTTTGCCACCGTTCCTACTCAGTTTATATGATAAATATATCATACAAAATGCCGAGTTAGATGAATTAGATGCTTGTATCAACACTGCTGTGAGAAACAGCAGAGGATACCACTCTAATGGATAAAAGTAAGGAAGACTTGAACAGCCCCATTGATGAAGGTAAAAGTAGAAAGTGCCAAAGATAGCTTATTGAACATCAAAAACTAAAACAATGTCATTTACCTCTTTTTTTGTTTGTGCAAACAGATGACAAAAGAGAGAAAAGAGGGATAGATTTATTTTCCTGAACACAAAGATTTCTGCAGATAGTGACTGCAGCCATGAAATTAAAAGACACTTCTTGGATAGAATTCTATGGCAAGTCTGGATAAGATTTTAAAGAGCGAAGACATCACATTGCCAACAAACGTCCATATAGTCAAAACTATGGTCTGACCAATAACAACAACAAATGGCTGTGAGAGCTGGACTTTAAGGCTGCATACTGAAACAGCAATACTTTTAAACTGCAGTGTTGGAGGAAATGTTTGAGAATTCTGTGAAATACAAGATCATCAAGTCAGTCAACACTTAAAGAATTAAACCCAAGCTGTTTGCTGGAAAGTCTGATGGCAAAAAAAAAACTCAAATAGTCTGTGCTCATAATGCAAAAAAGTGAATCAATACTGAAGACATTTCTAATGGGGAAAATCAAAGGCAAAAGAGGCTAAGATGGTGAGACTGTATTACTGAAGTAATGAATTTGAATATGCATGAATTTAAAATAACATTTGTTGACAGACAGGCCCTGCATGCTAAAGCCCTTGAGGTCACAACAAAATGGCCTCAACTGAATAACTACATTTTTATTCAACATTCTGACCAAAAAATATTTTTATGAAGGAAAAACAGAGTATACCAAAAAATGCACACAACCAGGTGAAAATATGAACTGAAAAATACAGTTAAAACATAGACTAGATATAATGCAACTAAAAAACTTCAAATAGTTTCCCAGCAATTGTAACATTAAATTATGGCTGATACTTAAACAGTAAGATAAATGCTGAGTAACTTAAGTCAGTTTTTTTATGTACTCATGTATAAGATGAGAATGGAAATTTCTATTTGCTATTTATCGGTCATTTTTTAAGGAACTGATGGGACAGAATCAGAAGATTACAGGTAGCTTTTAATGCAATCTCCAAAGCAGGCAAAATAGGAGGAAAGAGTTCAGAAATATGGACTTCTTGTTCAAGTAAATCATAGTATCTACCCAACTCTGGGGTAACGCCCGACTGTTCCCAAGCAAATGTGTCTCACAGTATGGTAATAATCTCAGAAAAAGAGAAAGCCTCCACTGGTACCACTTCGAGATCACTATCCACTGAATCAGAGTCTTGGCTAAATAGTCCTGTGGTGACACAAACGTTCATAGGTTGGTACTAGGCTATCAGCCCTAGGGCCTATACAAGCCTAGCCATAACAATTCCCTAGATATTTCTTCCCACAATATTTACTTCCCTGGATCCCTGTCTAGCAGGGTGACTGAATGATCCCTGGGGCGAATTTCCTATCTCCCATCCAATCGGCAAGGTACCTTTTAAAGAAGGCCAAGGAGGCGCTCTGCTTGACATAGGTTCATAGGTAGGTACTAGGCTATCAGCCCAATGGGCCTACGTAAGCCTAGCTAACAAGGTTCCCTGGCTTACACCACCCAAAAAAGTTATTTTCCTGTGCCGAGCAGAGACCCAAGTGATCCCCGGGGTGTATTTCCTATTTCCCATTCACTCATCAAGATGAAGAGTGCTAATGAAGAACTTTGCTTGACATAGATGAGTAGCCTGTTTCAGAGTATGGGAAGTCTCTGGGACAGGAATCTATCCCTCCAGCATGTCCTGGTTATTGTGTTGACAAGGTTTAGGTCCCTAGAGCATGTAGCTTTGAGGGATTGGGATTTCTTTAGGTGTAGCATGTCCAACAGCTCTGGGTTTGACATAGCTTTATATCTTAGGCAGAGATCACCTCGGAGTAGGCAACATGCTACGGAGTAAAGCTGGAGTTTTTTGAGATGGTCAGTGTAGGGCATTTGTTTGAGGCCAGTAATCCTCTTTGTGAGGTACTTCTGTGGCCTTTCCAGTTGCTGCAGATGTCTTGTGAGGTACATTCCAAAAGGGGCGTTGTACTCTATAATGGGTCTAATGAGTGTCGAGTAGAGGGGAACAATGACCTATTTTTTCCTGGATGAGAACCCTTTTATGATGATATGTGCCACGTACAAGGACTTCCTGACTACTTTGACGATGTGACTATCAAAGGAGAGACTACTGTCCACCTGGGTCCCAAGGTCTCTTATCACACATTTGGTGTTAAGTAGATTGCTGCCTATGAGGTAGTTTATGGGTACAGAGTTTTTACCAAAGGGGATGACACTGCACTTTTTGGCATTGAGCTTGAGGCCATGGCTCTGACACCAGGCATCTGTCTCAGCGAGGCCCTTTTGTAGGAAGTTCACCACAGCAGAGGAAGAATTCATTTTTACCTTTCACTGTTGTTTGTCCTTCCTCTGCCTATGGCCAACGAAGTTCACCGCAACAGAGGGAGAATTCATTTTTACCTTTCCCTGTTGTTTGTCCTTCCTCTGCCTATGGCTAACGAAGTTCACTGCAGCAGAGGGAGAATTCATTTTTACCCTTCTGTAGGATGTCCACATCATTTGGGGACTTGACTATGGCACCTAGTTTGCAGTCATCTGCGAACTTCATTAGCCAGAGGCCTTCTGTGTTTGGTATCTACTTCTCTGAAGTACAGGCTAACAGGAGAGGTCCCAGGACTGAACCCTGTGGTACTCCACTTGTCACTGGCTTGAAGTCAGTTTTGGAGTCTGCAACTTTTACAGTGTGGGTTCCCATCAGTGAGCCAGTTGGCAACCCATCTCGTGACATAGGGATTTTTACCTAGTTTAGTGAGTTTAGCTATAATTCCAGAATGGGGGATGGTGTCGAAAGCCTTGGCGAGGTCAAGATAGGCTGTGTGAACCACCTTACCCTCATCTACGGCTTTGGTGACTGCCTCAAAGAAGTCGATCAGGTTCAGAAGGCATGATCTGCCTTTCACAAACCCGAACTGGGTGGGATCCAGCATTTGGAGGTTACCAATGTCTTTGTTTATGAGTTCCATGATGATACGTTCCATGGCCTTGCAGACCAGGCTCGTCATGCTAATAGGGCAATAGTTCCCAGGATCAGTGGTGGCTCCCCCTTTGTGGAGTGGGATAACTGTTGCTGTGTGCCATTCAGTGGGCACAAAGCCTGATACAAGGCTATTATTGAACATGGTGCTTAGGGTGGGGAGCCAGTTCGTTCTGAAGTTTGTGTAAAATGCAGCCTGGGATGTTGCCCGGTCCCATAGATGCTGTGTTTTTCACTTTAGAGAGTGCAGCTTTTACCTGCGTAGTTGTGATTACAGGGACTCTGCATTTGTCCTGTATAGATATGGGCCTTTTAGGGTGTGAGGGGAGGGTAAAATTAGCACTGAACCTATCTGCCAGGACTTTGGCAATATCAGTTGGTTCTGTAATTTTCATGCCATTGTGCTGAAACTCAGAGCAGATCTGGGTGTTGCCATCGAGATTCCTGACATAGCTATAGAATGCTTTGTGGCTGTCCTTAGAATTAGTGGCGATTTTGTTTTCGTAGCTAGCTTTGGAGGATCTTATAAGGGATCTCAGCTTCTTACTGAGGCTGACCAGGGAGCTCCTCCATTCATGGGATTTTACTCTCTTTTGCAACAGTTTCTTCCTTCTGTTGTATAGTTTATGGCAGGGGACCACCAGTTGGCTTCCTTTTTTTTGGAGGATAGCGTCTTGGTTTTGATTGGGATAGCACGATCCTTGCACTCGTGTAAGTGCTTATAGAGTGCATTTGTATAGGATTCAGCAATTGTAACTGTATTGTCCATCTGCATGGGTGTCATGACGTTTACCACTTCTGTCTTAAGAAGCATGAAGTTGGCTTTGGAGAAATGTTTTACCATTGTTTCCTTAATGGGGGGTGGGGGCGGGATGAGGATATCAACGGTGATCAGCTTATGGTTGGATCGGACCAACGAGGAGTTGACTTTAGGTGTGGAACACCAGTCACTCATGTTGGTAATGACTAGGTCTAGGATACTGTTGCCCTGGTGGGGGTGTGGATAAGTTGATCCATGGCAATGGCGTTTATGAATTTCAGAAAGCGTTGAGCTAAGGAGTTGGTACATGAGTAGTTTTCCCATTTAATGGTGGGGTAGTTGAAGTCGCCCATTATTAGGGTGTTTGGTTGAACCCTAATATTTTCCAGTACATCAAAAAAAGAGGAGTGGGAATCCTGGGGCATGCTGGGGGATCTGTAGCAAGCTACAATTTGGATTGCAGTTTTGCCCAGAGTTAGTTGCACTTGGTTAACCTCGGATGCATTATGCTGTGCAACTAGCCTGGAGGTGTGGATATCCTTAATGAATATGGACACACCTCCACCTTTGGTGTTTTGGTCCAGGTTACATGGTCGAAAACTGTGGTACAAGTTATATCCTGATAGTGCAGGGTGCTCTCTGGAGCCTTGAACCAGGTCTCAGTCACTGCACAGTGTTCTCCATATTAAGGAGTGCCTTGAGTGAGTGCATTTTGAGATTTACACTTCTAGCATTGAGTAGCATTACCCTCAGTTTTTGCTTGCCTGTTCCTGTTACAGTGGTGAATTTGTCATTTGAACCTTGCCTAAAAAAGGCACTATAGGGGTGGCAAGAGCCCTAGCCAGTATCTGCAATCCTAGGAGTGACAGGTGCAAGCCATCTCTGGCAAAGCATCGTGGTCTGTCGACCACGTCATCCCAAGCAGACAGACACTGGATCCCCTTAGAACGACACTAGAAGCTTAGCCAATTGTTGAAGTCACTCATTTTGTCCTTGTACTGCGCTATCATTCTGGGCGATAGCAGAATGCTACTCAGTGTTAGGGTCATACCTGCCTGGGCTACAAGATTGGACAGCTCTTCCATGTCTCTTTTCATGTAGTGCAGGGAGGTACGTCTCAGGTCATTCACACCATGTATGGGCAAGTCTATTCCACAGTATGGGAAGTCTATGGGTCAGGAACCTATCCCTCCAGCATGTTTTGCTGTCTCTCTATCAACATAAGATTCATCAGAAAATTCACCCTCATCCTTAGAAAGAGCAGCAGCAATATTAGAAGAAGGCATATAGCACCCAACGTTGACTGAATATAACAAATTCCTGGCTAGGGCAATGTTTTTACAGACAGGAACCATTTCTTTATTTTCATTATGATTATCTTTGTTTCTTTTTTCTAAGTATAACATTAAGGAGTGAATGGCTAGGGGACAGCATATTATCCTGAACAAAAGGTACATTTCCACATGAACCTTTTAGAATACGCTCTTGATGTATCTCCCGTAGCCAAATCGGATGCTTCTTTCAATTGTTTTTTCTTTTTATGTACATTAGAAGGACCAGCATGACCAGGATAAGTATATGCTATAGCCTGCAGCCAGTAAGATTTGCCTGAAGGCATCTCTGCCAGAAGGCAAGTTGTCACTAGTAAGCATAAAGAGTATATAACCCTTCCAGTCCAATCAATTTTACCACATAACAATGTAACACAACCAGAACACAATAATTCCTTCTGAAAAACAAACAGAATTATATAAATTAGCTGCTTGCAAAATAACTTAAACCAAGTGTAGGCAGAAGCTCTGACATAAAATCCAGTTATTCTACCAGAAAAATAATTGTTGACTGCCCGAAAACACTTTAATAAGAAGCAATAAGTGTATATAGAGCCCTATGGCACTAAATGACAACCAAATCCTAGAAAATAATCCCTAGAGAGACAGTAACTGTAAGAGGAACATCTATTAACATGCCTGAAAGTCATTATTCTTAAAGTGATGTGCTACTATTTTTTGCAAAAACGCCACCAAAACTAAATAAAATAAAAATATGACTTATATGTGTGAAAGGGTCACCAAAAGGCATCTTATCTGACTAACAGGACGCCTTGGCCAGCTGCTGCACCAAAGAAGTCTCAGAGATGCATCTCACAAGACAGCAAGAAAGTACTGAAGATTTTAGTCACTCTGGCTGCTTTTACACCTTTATGCTTTCCTGCAAGAGGGATTAGCCTATAGGAAGCCAAAGTGACTTTGTGGGTGGGTGGGGTGGTAGAGCATTGGGAAGCTGGTCAGTTGCAATATCCTTGGCAGGATACAAACCACAGGCTACTGCAGTACTGAAAACTATGAACATAGAGAAGCTCAGTAAAAATATTGTCACAAAATAAAAATGTTTTCAGTGTTCAAAACAAACTGCTTTAAGTACAGTGATAGATACAAGTACTGTACGACACTAAAAATATTGCCTACTAGCAAAAGGGTATTTGCTTAACAGAAATGCAAATTTTCCTATGCAGCCAAGCAAAACAATCTAGATATGAAAAGTGTAATAGAAACTACTTACTGCAAAATACAGCCAACAAACTCCACTTCGTATATTATCACGGTACTGTCCTTTGAAGATCAGTCGACCATCAGAATCGAACTCTTGGGCTGGCCCATTCAGCTCTCCATCTACATAGCAACCAGTTAGAATGCCTCCATCCTCATAAGTGTACACTCCCTGTCCCTGAAGTGCATCATCAACGTAGTAACCTTCAAGTGTGCTGAAGTGACACAGAACAGTATTTTGATTATTACCTACTACATAAATACCCGTCAGCTCCATGCACTACTAAAAGCCATTTTAACTCTGCTTTTTTAAGCCTCTGCTCATATTTATCTCAGTCTCCTTCAGTACACATACTATTTGCTACCATAGCAGTTTCCTTTTAAATAAAAGGTTCTCTTTAATCTTCATGCCATCAGTTATGCAACAAATCCTTTTTAAGATTTATTGTTTGCTGACTAGGTCCTACCTGGGCACAACTACCAGTCTTCCAGGGTACATGGCATGAAAATGGTCATCTCATCTCATAACCAGAATTGGGGGGGGGGGGGCAATGGTTCTTTCAGCTCTAGATAACTTAGGTGCCATTGTGTTTAATTTTCTGAGGCAACTCCACCAGCAAGTCACTATAAAAACTGGATTCCACAGCTGCCTACTTACAATCTGCTATCAGGAGACCAACTGATGACAGGATGTTCTGGTTACAGAGATTCAGTGCCCAACATAGCCAACAGGAAGATTAAAAGTCATCAGGTCACTAAATAAATTGCATGGAATCAGATTTATTTCAGTACTACAGGGAGTGCAGAGTTCAGATTTCTACATAAAGGACCAAGAATCACAGCAAGATGGAATTGCCAGGAGAAAACTTCTATTTTTTTATTTTTATTTTTTATTTTCACAAATCTGGATGCCAAAATTTATATGACTTAAAGAATCAATTCTGTAGCCAGACACCAGCCCAGAGAAGCCAAGACTCACTAAAATATGTATTTACTGACCCTGAAGATGCACTAGGATTGTTGCAAAAGCACATACAATAATAAAAAGGAATAAATTAATAGTTTATTTGATGAAATACTCTCAAGCTGCTTACAGAACCAGAGACACAAACACAGACGTCTCCAGAAAATATGTTCAAGCAGTTATTAACATTTTATTTCCTGCTACAGAATGCATCTTGATTCATGCCATGTATTCAAGTATAGTTGTTACTTCTGTTACTAATAGCAATATTAATGTTTGAGAATGTATGCATTTGCACATGCATGCCAGTTAGTCTGCAAACATAAAAACAATATTTAAGATTAATTGCAAATTGATTTCCATTATGAGCAGTTACAAATGTTTAGAGTCTTGGGAAACCTGGAATGTCATAGTACTACTGCTCTAAGTATCCATCCTACATGGCATATCACTCCTTAAACTGTCCTTTAAGCTCTGAAGCCAAAACAACATATTCCAGACACTTGCATGAGTTCTGGTTAACTGTGATCCAGAATACATTAAAATAATACCAGAAAGAAAAGTCCAATGTTCCCGCTTTAAAACACCACCCAGAAACCTCAGTCTATACAAACTAGGAGGATACCTATCACTAAAAGTCTTTCTCAGTGATTCCACATGTGTCTGATCTCATCTTGAACTTTGCAGTCCCTTATTTCAGCCATTCTGTTCTGTGATTTATTTCAACCATTATGCTCTGTGATTTATTATTTAACCATCTGCATACTTTCATTGCACAATTTCTTTTCTTATTTTATTCCTCTAACAGTTGGCCTCACTCCCCTTTAATTTTACATGAAAAATTCACTATACACTACATTGTAATCATTCACACATGTAATCATTTCAGATGCTCCTCTGCTTATTTCATTTGTGAGAAATCATAGTTACTGTTTGATCTGTACATTTGATCATTGCACTTTACATACACAGAATCTCTTGAGCTGTGCTGTACATTTCTAAATATGCAAGGTTTAATTCTTGATAGATGATTATTTCAAAGAACTATGAATAAAAAGCATGTTGGTTAGTGCTCTGCAGTGGAATAAAGCTTTAAATCAATCATTATGATCTATGAATTTTCCCAGTTAAACAAATATATAAATGCATAAATGTATAACTTGAATGGCACAGAAATGACCACTGACTCCAGATAGTTAGTACTAATCCTTCTTCCAGAAAGCTTCAGTAATCTAGAGGTTGCAAACTAGACTTCAGAAATCCTGGGGTTGTGATCTGCCCCAGCTATGTTCTTCCTTCCTCCAAAGGAGTTTTAGATTTCAAATACATAGAAGATAGACAAAAGAATCGCATTCTTCTTCTTAGCTAGAAAGGTCCACTCAGCTAAAAACGTCTGTCAGGAATATAATGAATGAAGGAAATCTTTTAGTGGAGCTTATTGCAATTTACCAACATAGCCTCTTGGACTGAACAAGCGACTACAGAAACTGCATAATAATGGAGCTATGAATATGCATGCTGCCATTAGTCCCAACATATGAAGTATGCAAGCCTGAATTCTGTGTTGCTGGGACAACAATACTTAGGATAAGATGACTCCCAGATTCCAACACTGAAAGTTCAGACCAGCTCCAAATAACTGATTCTGTTCTAAAAACATGGATTATGCTTTTCAACTGAATGAAATACCTTTAGACTAAAGCTAAAGCAAAAAGAGAAAACAGTTTTAACTGGGGGCTGCCAGGGACTGACTGTCCCAGTGCAAAAGCATACAGAGACTATTGTACTTCTAAGCTGCCAAGACCTCCATAACATGCACAGTAAACACTATTCAGGAATAGGAAGCACCTTACTGGAAATACTGGGCCCACAAACCATAAAACAGGACCTTCTTGTGCTTCCAACAAAACCATAATCTGCACTATACATGGAGCATGTCTTAGGCACATCAAACCATACTGCAGCAACAGTATGAAATGATAACTTCACACACCTGTTATGTCAAGCCTGAAAATAATTGGAACCAGAATTTGTATGAAATACCTGTTTTTTTCTGGTGAATAGAACAACCATAACTAAAACTACACATTAAACCTTCCTTCTCCTCCTCACATAGAGGCATTACTCTCATCAGTCTCCTTTAATAACAAGGTCATACCTTGCACCAACAGGCCTGTGGAAACCAGCTGGCTAAATAAGGAACTCCCATCCTCTAAATGTTACAAAGGTTGGACGTGTTAAACATCCATAACTTAACTGTAACCCTTTTACAGCTTTCTGCTTGATCCACTGTCTTATACGATTTCTGCCCCAAAAGCTATCTACCCAATACTACTGAGGGATGATATGGAACAGAACTCGCAATTCTGGTTGACTAAACATGCAAATATATTCTGGCAGAAGAGTTATCGGAGTCTTGATGGTGACACTGCAGTCATTTCTTGTAAAATTCTTGTGGTTACCACAGTGGCAGAGGCAGATAAAGGTCTGACTACAGAGAGGTCCTTGCTATGCTGAGGGACAGGCTCATTTAGTTCCCTGGGAATCTGAACAAGATCTCAGCTGTAACACAGGAATGCAGAATCCTTTTCCCCAAATAACTTTGGTAGTAAAAGCAAGCAAGAGAAAAACTACTCTCTGATGTACATGCTCCTACAGATGATGATTACATCTTATCATTACAAAAAAAAAAATCAATATATCATGCCATAAAACGTTGGCCAAAGGAGACAAAGTTTCTCCAAGTCTGCCCAAGTGTTGCAGCTATTAACACCGGGGAAATACCCCTTCCCATTCCCTTCCCTCACTCCAGATATTTCAATCTTCTTTGAATGTCCCAACTGTGAAAATGCACAGCTGGTGGCTAATCTTTCACAAACAATACAGACTGAAAGAATGAACTTTATGGGTATGACAGGTCACTGTGCCTTAGCCCTGGTCACCAAATGCCTTACTATATAACTTGCTGACTTTTGTTGGGTGCCCTTGAACTGAGGACTCACTGAATACTTCATTGTGACCCTTTTTGATCTACTCATCTTCTGATTTCACCTCTGTGTGGCATAAGTGACAAAGAACAGTTTATTCTTTAACTAAAGTTGGCATATTTTGTTGTTAAAATTGCTTGTACTGAGAGCAGGTGAGAACACAAATTGGACATTCAAAAGAACTGGCACAGCCATCAATTAATCCTCTTCAGTATCTGAAAAGCATATCGGTACATCACATGCCTGTCAGCCTGAAGGCTAGACTTTTCTTTCAGCATGAAATGCAAGTATTACCTTATGAAAACTACAAGGATGAGATAAAAGCAGTGGAAGAAGCAGCAAGTAGTAACTTGTGATTGTAATGGTAAGCACTGTGTTACCCTATGACATAGAATGCTTGCCACAGGTACAGAACTCTTGCAAAAATTAATACAGATTCCCCCCAAAAATGAGTGCTGACCACATGACAAAAGACATGACAGGAAAACAGGAAATACTACCAATTAAAACAGAAAGAAGCAAAAAAGGCATAAAATAAGCAAAGCTCCAAATTGATAAAAAGAAATGCAGATCATTTAAGAGGAGAAAATAATTTGCTTTACAGCCACACAAGGATAGGAAGAAATACTGAATAAGAAAATATGTCAGAAAATACTAGCAAAGAGGCAGGGCTGCTAAACAGCTGTTTTTGGATCACTTTTCACAAATGTTCATAGGTTTGTACTAGGCTAATGACCACTAGAGACGTTTTAAACCTAGACATGCTTCCCAAATCTCTGATACGTTCTGGTATCCTTCATAAGTGTAAGCTGGGGATTGGGAGATGAAACATTTACAAGCAGGGGCCTGGGAGATGAACCATTTACAGGCTGTTTGTGTCTGATAGTGACATAGGTGCCAAACCAAAGAAGAATTTCTTCTTCCCCATCCTTGAATTGGGTTAGGTAGGAATTCTGTTTCACATGGATGGGGGAGCCTGTTCCAGAGAAAGGATGGTCTCTAGGATACATACCCATCTCTCCAGCAGGTCCAATTTATATCACAGGCAAGGTTTAAGTCTTTAGAACAGGTAATTCTGATGCGGTTTGTTTTGTGGCTATTCAGGAAGTCCATCAGTGTGGGTTCTGACAATACCTTGCATGCAAGGTATAGATCTCCACTCAACAGCCTATAGGAGACAGAATACAGGGATATGGCTTCAAAGTGGTGTGCATAGAACATGTTACTTATGCTCTGTATTATTTTAGTGAGGAACCTCTACGGATATACGGATGCTCCATTTGTTGTATGTGTCTGGTTAGGTACATACCAAAGGGGACATTATACTCAATGACAGGTCTGATGAGTAATGAATATAGTGGAACAATTACCTCCTTGGATCTAGATGCCATACCTTTATTTATAATTTGCACAACATAGAATGATTTTCTGACTACTGTAGACATGTGATGGTCAAAGGCTAGATTACTGTCTGTGTGTGTCCTCAAGTCCCTGACTACTGGGTTAACTCTTGGGGTGTGTTGTCAATGTGATAGTTGGATGACTTCCCAAAGGATACTAGTATGCATTTCTTTGCATTTAGTTTTATTCCATGGCTCTAACAAAAGTTATTTGTCAGTGTCAACACTTCCTGGAGAACATTAGTGTCAGTGGGGGATTCCATGACTGCTCCCAATTTGCAATCAGCACATTTGGTCAGCCAGAGGCCCTTAACATTGGCCTTGACTTCAGAAAAGTAAATGGCAAAATGGAGTGGCCCCAAGACTGATCCCTCTTGTAACTAGCCTCTTTGTAGAGCTGGACTCCCCAGTTCTAACCACCTGGGTCCCATCTGTGAGCCAGCTGACTATCTGTTGTGTAATCAAGGTAAGGGAGATTCAGCAGCTCCATCAAGCAGCAGAGTCAGTAATAAGGCAGTTATTCATGGAAAATGGGTTCTTAAAATAACTCTAAAACATATGTACAAGGCAGCATGGGCCTCATAACAAAAATAGCGCACACTCAGAAATTAAGGAAGAATTAGCAAGGCCACTAGCTAGACTTAGTATAAGGGGGGTGTCATACTTCATTTACAGCAAGAACCACATGGGAACAACAGAATATAATCTAAAGTTACAAGGTAGGAAGTTCAGGAGAGAAGCAAGGATAGACCATTTCACAGGAAAGTTGGAGATTAATTAGAACAGTTTCCTGAAGATGTAGTAGGGTCAATAATAACTAAATTTAGGGACTATAGAATTTACTAGAGAAGTGACAGCAAGTGAGTGGGATAAAATGAAAGAAGTTATAGACGCACCATAAAGTTCCATGTGTGCTGTCTATGTTCATTTATCCATGCCAGATGGATTTGGCTCCAATTTCAGAACTGACTTAGCCATTACTACAGCTCATGCCAGCCAAAAACTTTCGAGCTTCACCTCTACCTAGAATCCCTCCCTCTTAATTCAGAGTTTGCAGAAATTTTGTAAAGATATGAAAACATATATGCATTTATATATGTATATATCTATATACACATACATGAAGTAAGCCAGATGGAATCCTTATCCACTGTGTTTGGGTAACATAATAGTTCAGGAGCATGTGGTCCACTCCACCAAAAATCTTTTGGACGGGGGATGAGGGATGATTCAAGGAAAAATGAAGACAGACAACACAGATGGAACGTTATGGTGAATATATAACTTATCTGATGTCAAACTTCATTTTATCCTTGACAGATGGGACATAGTCCCCAGCTACCTAAAAATTTGGGAGGACTCACGGAAGGATATTCCTAAGCACCATCGAGCCAAAGGATGATCTTCCCCTAGAGACCAAGTCCGGTTTGCAATGAGTATTAAAAGCATGGGGAGAAGCCCAAGTAGCTGCTGCACATATATGTCATCCATTGAAGTTCTAGACTGGAAGACTGCTGAAGCGGTTACAGACCTTGCAGAATGCACGTTGATAGGTTTTGGCAAGGTCAATTTATTTTTTATTGTAAATTAAAAAAATACAATCCTTCAGCCACTTACAGAGGGTAATTTTGCCGACTGTTTCTTTTTCTACTGCAAAGTTGGGCAAGGCAAACAGTTGACTTGATTGCCTTATAGTTATTGTTCTGTGAATAGAAAAGAGTAATTGTCTGGTCTGGTAAATCTAGAGCGTATTCTCCTTTGTTAGAATGATTAGGGAAGAAGACCGGTAAATTAATGGCCTGGTTAATATTAGCCTCTGACACTACCTTGGGCAGGAAGGAGGGATTTGTTCATAAAGATACCCTATCCTTATAGAAAACTAAGTAAGGAGGCTCAGATGATAAGGCCTGGATTTCTGAAATTCTTCTGGCTGAAGTAATGGCTACCAGAAAGAGTGTCTTCCATGATCATAAAGAATTTGCTCAGAATGCATCCACCAAAGAAGATCCATTTTGCAATGTTTGGCGATTAAGATTTGGTCTGACATTGGGAGTTGAAGGATAGACCACTGTGAAGCTAGTAGCCATTGCAAAACTCTTCATATGTAACCTGGCTAAAGGGTAGAGTTATGGAAGCTGCCATGTGATTGGTGCTGGAACCTTCTTCCTGTGAATTAACTTTTGAGCCTGAACCACAATTCTCTGATGTTATCCTGGGGGATGAGATGCTATTGTTGTTTGGGTATTCAGTACTGCCCCTGTGAATTCTAAATTTTATGTCAGAGTTAAATGCAGCTTTTCCACATTGACGGTAATCCCCAGATGGGCACAGGTGTTGAGGGTGTAGTCTCTTGGCTACTATTAATTGATGCTTAGTCACAGAGGTTATGAGCCAGTCATCCAAGTATAGAAACACACTGAATCCTTGCAGTCTCAAGTGATCTGCTACTACTGCCATGCATATGGTGAACACCTAGGGGGCTGTGGTAAGTCCAAATAAGAAAGGGAATAATAGACTGTACCATGAGCATCTGGAACTTTGTCAAACAGACTTGTTCAGTACACTGAGATCCAAAATTGCTCTCCAGTCTCTGCCTTTTTTGGCACTAAAAAGAATCTTGAGTAGGGTCCAGATCCTTCTTGGTCTGGTGGGACTTGTTGGATGACTCATTTGTCCACCAGTTTCTGGATTTCTTGCTGGATGGAACATCAGGGATTTTCTTTAGAGTGGGGGGAGGTTGAGAAAAGGGAATGATATAACCTCTGGATATGATATGTTGCACCCATGAATCTTTTGTTAAATTAGGCAGGCATTTAGGTGCAGGGATAAGTGTCCCCTGACTGCTTAAAGAGGAAGACCATCCGGGTTTCCTTCAGAAATGCTGAAAAGGCTTGCCTGGGAAAGAATCCCCAAAGCCCAGATTTTGCAGACCACCCCTGCCATGAGGGTGAGTTCTTCCATTTTGGTTCCCCCCTCTGCCCCCGGGGGAACTCTCCCCATATATATCTGGGAAAGACCCTTGGGATTTCTTGAACCACATTTTTCCACCTCTCCTCTGGTTCCTAGAAAAGGACTTTTGGGAATGGAGAAACATACGCCCACATTAGAAAGGGTCTTACCATCCTTCTCACATCTGGATAAAGTCTTTCTTAATTTAGGGACAAACAAGGATGTTCCGTTAAAAGGAGCATTGATGAAAAAAGATATGAATGGTTCTGCAAAGTTACACGGGGGCATTCAGGTGTGTCTCCTTATAGCTACCCCTGTACCCGCTGCTCTAGACATCCCCTCAGTTCTAGGAGTGATCAGCCTCATGGATGAATTGGACACAGACTCCGGGGTGGCTAACTGGGAAGCCACTTTCTCTTGGACTCCCTCAACCACAGCTCATGCCAGGGTGTCTGACAACTCTCTAATCAGATCCCATTGGAGTCGAAACGTGCCAAAAAAAGTCAAGGACCTTACGGTGAAGGTCGAAGAGTAGACCCACTTCCCAAACCTGTCCATGATCTGAGACTCCCTATTGGCAGATGGATGGAGGAACTCTCCTCAGCAAGTTACTTTTTAGTGGCTGCCGCTATGACCATAGAACTACACCAACTCCTTAGCCAACCCCCTAGTCTTTTGGGGATGGGCTCGATGGTGTCTGGAGCCTTCCACGCCTGCTGAGAAATCAACTGAATGAGTTCATCATTGGGTGGAGTCACCCACGAGTTAGACAGGTGGGTGGTGCAAGTCTGCAGGTAAACAGATTCCTCAGGGGAAGGTTTTTGGGACTTCCAGCCACCCTCTGTTTTAACATTTCCAAGATGTCTCAAAATCACACATCTTCCAGAGGTGACAGTGGGGACTCTTCCCTCTCATCGAAATCTGTGTCTTCTGTGACTGATCCCTAGGGGGATTCCAAGTGCTTCCTCTTGCACTTCTTTTTCTGAGGGACCTCCTCAGGGGGATAATCTGGGGAGGTATTAAAAGATGACAGTACCTGTGCTTGTGATACCGGAGGCTTCAGCACCCGCTGTCCCACTGGAGAGGCAGGAGAAACCGAACTAGAGGGGGGTACCTGTTCCAACAGGGAAGGCGCCGACTGAGTCTCTACAAGAGAATGGGCTCTCTGCATAGCCTTGAAGTACAGCCCCCTTGAAGAGTGAAGGGAACCCAGAACTGAGAAGGACTGCCTTGGAACAGGAGTCACTCCCCACTCTGAAGAACTGACCCCCAAAACCAAAGCCAGAGCCAAACTAACTCAAGCTGAAGCTCCAAGAACCAGGGACGGCTTCAAAAAACCTGGAGTTGAGACCTGTCCCCCAGAACTGGCAGGGTAACCATGGCTCCTGGGGATCTCTGATTCAGAAACAACTGAGAATCTCAGGGTAACTACCGGCTCCAAAGAAGTGAACTCCACAGCCAGTACAATCGCTGCCGGGGGTTCCAGAACAGAGGACTCTAGGGCCTCTGAGGATATTAGAGAAGGAGTAGTTAATGGTGTAAAAGAAGTTTTGGTACCAATACCCAAAGGGGTCGGTACTGAAGAGGGGCCCTGAAATCCCTCTAGCCCACAAAATTTTATTCACTAGCCTCTACACATTGAGTTCTAAAAGGCTTTTTTGGTAGAACAGACAGATGATGCAGAAGGGGACTTAGGCCTCTGCAAGAATACCTGTGGGAAATTCCCAGCAAAGGGATCAAAAGAGGGGGAGTAAGTAGTTACGAAAATAACTCAAAACACTTCAAAGTAGCAAAATTCACATAAACATAAAAATGACTCGAGTCCCAGGCTGGAAAAAACGAAGATGTACACAAATTGGTGAATAAAAATTTTTACTAGTGCTCAGTCATTTTTATGTTTATGGGAGAGTAGGTAGTTATAGGTAAAGAAGTTTTGTCAGGTGAAGCAGCAGTCACTTTTTGTATCGAGGCCTTCGACACTGAAGGGCTCAAAACTGCAATCAGGGCTGGAATGCACACCGGCACCACAGTGTCACCAGCAGAGGCCTTCGGGTTCTGTGGGAACTGTAGGAGCTGAGGTCTTCAATTTTTTTGGCTTTTGGAACGGACGGGGCGGTCAGAACCAAGAGACTTCTTTTCTTTGATTTTTCAACAGAGGATGAGGATGAAGAAGATGAAACATCTGTCTTGGCTTTGTCTCCAGCAGATAAGAATTCACCAAAGGTTGAAGGGAGAAGTCCTCTTAAAATAAGCTTATTCCACCTTTTCACTAAAGCACGTGGCCAAAGGCGTGACAAATTCTGCAATCTTCCTGTAAATGGTGAGGACCTAGACAATACACACACAAAAGTGAAACAGCATAGTAGTTAGAGATTTTGCTTAGCATGCAGTCATTCATGGTTCGAACCCCAATGCAGGTCATTCATTTTTATCTACTTAGAGGTGATCTCTGCTTGACTTACAAAGCCATGTCTGACCCAGCCGTACTTGAAATGCTACACCTAAAGAAATCCCAATCCCCCCCTCCCCCGCACCACATGCTCCAGAGATCACACATCCTCATTACCACAATTAACAGAACATGCTGGAGGGACAGGTTCATCTCCCGAAGACTGCCCATACTCTGGAATAAGCTTCCCATTCATGTCAAGCAGAGCACCTCAATGGCCCTCTTCAAGAAAATCTTGACAAGTGGATGGGTAACACAGTTCACTCCAGCGATCATTCCAGTTGCACTACTGGATATGGGCACTGTGAACTAACATCAGGTGGCACGGTCCCTGGGCAATTGTTTTTGGGCTAGGCTTGTAAAAGCTCCAGGGTCATTAGCCTAGTACACACCTATGAGCCTATGAACAATAAATGAAAGTCTGATGAGGAAATTTTATGGCCACATTTTGGGATTTTTTTGAAGTCAGAGGGGCCTTTACCCTTCTCAGCCATGTCAAGCAGGGAAAACAGAGAAATCTGCTAAATAAATCTTATGCCACACAAAAAGCAAGTGAAAGCGAAAGCAGATGAGATTTAATTTTTACTTTATTTTTACATTTTAAGACAGAAGGCAAAAGGGGAGAAAAAGACCATTAACAATGACAGTCGTAGAAATACACATGTATGTACAGGGATGATAGAAAGACTATGATGCAGGGGACTATCAGCAATGATAGTGGAGAATGCACCAAGGTGTAAAGGGAAAAAGCATGAATGATAATACTCGGATAAATACACCAAGTGTAACAAGAAAAAAGTAAAGGGAAACTAGACAGAAAAGTAAGAAAAAAGAGAAAGATTTACCTAAACCCACTAACACTTGAGAGTAGTAGATAGACAAGCATTTTTGGAAAGTGGCAAATGAGATCTGAGGTAATTAAGGGAGAGGGATCCTGAGTAGAGGTGAAGCTTGAGAGTTTTTGGTTGGTGCGAACTGTAGTAATGGCCAAGTCTGTTCTGAGATCGGAACCAAACCCATTTGTCAGGGATAAAATGAAGCTTGACAACATCAGATGTGGAGTTTAAAAATAGGGTAGAAATAAGAGAGAGGCAATTAAGAAGTAACAGGAATTATTTAGAGGAATTGACAAAAGTTAAAGTATTGCAGAATTATGGGAAGGTCACAGAGCAAAAACAGTCACAACTACAGAGGGCAAAAGAGAAAATAAGGAAGTACCTGGACAATATGCATGAGTTTAGATTTAGAAAGACTGCTGTTAAGCAACTGTTTTTTGATAACTTCAGAGCAGAAAAACATTAAGCATGACTTAGGCAAACAGAAAGTAGAAAGGGTTTTTTGCCAAACTTGGCAAGCCTACAAGAAAATTAGCAGGAGATACTGTAGAGGTGGTGGAGACATTTTGGAAACGTTATGAAAAATTGTATTAAGCAGAGAAATTTGGAAATCGGGAAATAGCACAAATGAAAATATTTATGGAAAGGAAGCAACAGCATCCTAGAAGAAAGCTGTGGTTGGCTGCATTACTTAAAGATGGTAAAGACGCATCAGAACCAGCTTCATATAGGCCCATTTCAATTTTAAAAATTAAATTATACATTTTTTTATGATTATACAAAGTGTTTGTCTTTATAACAGCTAAGAGAATTGCAAAAGTGTTGCCAGAATTGATAGATATGGATCAATGTGTTTCTGTGGAGAGGACACATATTTAACAACATTAATAGAATAATGATGATCCAGAGGGAAGCAGAGTGTAAGAAAACACTGCTGATGTTTGTGCAGGGTCTTGATGCACAGAAAACAGAGTAAGTTGGGATTTTATGAGTAGGGTAATGGAACCATTTGCATTCCCGGATACCATAATAAGGTTAATTAGGAGGATATATGAGGTATTGGAGACAATACTTAGAGATGGAGAGTTAATTTCTGACAAGTTGTGACTGAAAAGAGGAAACAGGCTGTCCTCTTTCCAATTTGCCAATGGCTCTAAATATAATGCAAACTACAAAGAAAATAAGGAACTCAGAAATTCAATGATATAATTGGTATGGTAATAAAGAAAAGTTTACTTTATTTGCAGAAAAAAGAAGTTATGTCTTACCATAACGTTCCATCTGTGTTGTTGATCTTCGTTCATTCAGTACTGATGGGTTATCGGTTCCGTCCTTGGAACCGAGCTGGCCTTATACCAAGCTCGCGTCAGCCAAAAACTCTCGAGCCAAGATCCTACCCACAATGTTCTGCTCCCTGTTACCTCAGATCGAGTTTGCAAGTTGATAGACAAAAGTAGAGGCTACCTCTGGTCATAATACACCTACAAGCATGGAAGAAGGACCATATGAAATCCACCAGGAACCTCCGGAGGGGGACGGAGGGTGGGGAGTAATGAATGAATGAATGAACATCAACAACACAGATGGAACGCTATGGTATGACATAACTTCTTTATCTGATGTTGTTAATCTTTGTTCATTCCTTACTGATGGGACAGTCTCTCCAGCTACCTATATCCCTGGGTGGCCCTCATGGAAGGACATTCCTGAGCACCATGGAACCAAAAGAAGCTCTTCCTCTGGAGGCCAAATCCAATTTGTAATGAAGAATAAAGGTATGGGGGTTGGCCCAAGTCACAGCTGAGCAAATGTCATTGAGGAAGGTCCTAGCATGGAAAGCTGCTGAAGTTGCCATTGACCTTGTAGAATGGGCTTTCACTTTGTGAGTCAGGGTGATGTTATTCTTGTAGATGAAGGTAAGGCAATTTCTCAACCATGATGCTAATGTAACTTTAAAAACAGGACAACCTAGTCTTGGTCCAGAAAAAGCCAGAAATAATTGGTCTGATTTATGGGTAGATTTTGTTCTGTCCAAATAAAAATGGATTTACCTGTGAACATCTAGGGAGTGCAGTCAATACTCTCCCTTGTTAGAATGATTAGGAAAAAATATTGGGAGGTCAACAGACTGATTGATCGACTACTCTGACACCACTTTTGGTAAGGAGGAGGAATTAGTTCTCAGAGAGACTCTATTCTTATGGAAAATAAGTTATGGATGTATGATGCATAAGGCTTGAAGTTCTGACAGATGTCTGGCCGATGTGATACCAACCAGAAACAAGGTTTTCCAACAGAGGTACTTTTAAATCACATGAAGATGCAGGTTCAAAGGGGGGTGCTGTTAGGGCTTGCAAAACCAAATCCAGGAGCAAAGGTTGTACTGGTTCTCTAAAGGGAGATTTTAGGTGAAAGATGCCCTTCAAGAAAGTCGTACAGAGTCTGTGTGACATGAGTAGAGAGCCCTGGATGCCAATGTGGAAATTAGAAATGGCAGCTAAATGAACATGAACAGTAGAGGCGGATACCTCAGATTGAAAGAGATCTGATAAATAATCTAATACCACTGAAACTGGGGCTGACAAGGGGTCCAATTATCTTTTCACTGCCCATAAGGTAAATCTTTTCCATTTGCTGAGATAGGTTAGCTTGGCGGATGATTTATGAGATGCAATAAGAATATTGTGCATCGGTGAGGAGAGGTTATCCTGCCTGGAAATCATTGGAAGTGGAGAAACTAAGCTGTCAGCTTCAAGTTTGTTAGAATGGGGTGGGTCAGACCCTGTGGATGAGAGATCAACGTTGGAGATGGATTGAGAATCCATGGTCGATCTAGCAGCCGAGGCCAAAGGAAGGGGAACCAAACTTGTCGAGGCCAATATGGTGCAATGAGAATTGCCTTGCTCTGCAACTGCCGTGCTTTCTTCAAAAATTGGGAAATGAGGGGTAGAGAAGGGTAAGCATAAAGCAGACCTGAGGGCCAAGTGTGGACTAGAGCATCTCTTGGTGACTGTCCCCAAGGGGGGATCAGGGCAAATTAGTTGCAGCACTTGTAGTTGACTGGGGAGGCGAACAGATCGCAGCAAGGCTGGCCCCAGTGGTTGAAAGTTTTTGCCGCTATCACAGGATTGAGGGACCACTCGTGAGGTTGTAGAATGCACCTGCTTAATTTGTCTGCTATCACATTGGAGTTCCCAGGAATTTGCGTAGCAATTAGAAAGGGGTTGGAAGCTATCGCCCATTGACATATTCTCAAGGCCTCTTGGCATAATGGATAAGATCTGGTGCCCCCTTGCGTGCTGATGTACCAGACTACTGACATGTTGTCTGATTGGATTGCAATAGTCCCTGACAGAAGGATCGAGTAAAATGCTTGCAAAGCTAGTAGCACCACCCTCAGTTCCAAGACATTGATATGCAAATGAGCCTCCATCTCCGATCAGGTGCCTTGGGCCGAGTTTCCCTGACATAGCCCTCCCCACCCCATCAGTGAGGCATCTGTGATCACCGTGGCTTTTGGCTGATGGGGGCTGAAGGGGCAAGACCATTGTTGGGGATTTTGAGATGTCTACCAGAGCAAATCCTGCTTGCATCTCTGAGTTACACTTATCTAAAAAGACAAAGGATGTTGTAGAGGGTACCACTGAGTGAGAAGTAGCCACTGAAGAAGTCTCATGTGGAACCTGTCCAGAGGAACAATGGTGATCGAGGCTGCCATTGACCCCAAGAGCTGGAGTACGGACTGAGCAGAAGATTTGTGGTGACAGATTAGTGGCTGAACCTGTTGCCTTATTCTTTGAAGTTTGTGATCCGGAAGAGATGCTATGCAATTTCTCATGTCCAACAGAAATCCAGTGAATTCTAAAGATTGTGTCGGGGTCGTGTTGGACTTCTCCCAGTTTACAGTGATTCCCAGGTACTGAGCTGTGAGAAGAGTGTAATCCAGGGCTTCCTCCAGTAGACGCTTGGTGGGGGTGGTAAGGAGACTGTCATCTAGGTATGGAAACACCTGGAATTCTTGAAGTCTCAGGTGAGTAATAACCACTGCCATGCATTTGGTGAACACTCTGGGGGCTGTAGAGAGACCAAAGGACAGTGCTCGAAATTGGTAGTGACTGGCTCCTATGCAGAAGCGGAGGTATCTTCTTGAGCACTTGTCCACTTTTATATGGTAATACGCATCTTGAAGATTTATACAGCACATCCAATTTGGTCTTCTTCCAAAAGAGGAAGGACAGACTGAACCGTGACCATCCGGAATTTCTCTGTTTTTACAAATTTGTTTAGTGTACTGAGATCCAAAATCGGTCTCCAATTCCCTGTCTTTTTTGGCACTACAAAGAATTTTGAGTAAAAAACAGATCCTATCTGGTCTGGGGGAACTGTTTGGATGACTCTTTTTTGTAGCAGCTTTTGGATTTTGTGTGCTGTTGCTTCCCCTTGACTGGGTGGGGCATTGGGTAAATCTCTGGGTAAAGTGGGACAGAGATGGAAAGGAATGTGGTAACCTCTGGATATTATTCGTTGTACCCAAAATCAGTGGTTATGGTTCACCAGGCAGTGGGTTACAAGAAAAAATGACCCATGACCACTTCCAGAGGTGAGCAGCTGGGCAATGCTTCAGATGTACTGGTAGGGTTGCCCAGAGAAAGAATCTCTGGACCCCCTGTTTCGTGGTCCTCCCCAACCCAAAAAGGGGCATCTTCCATTAGAGTTTGCTAAAAGAAGCAAACGAAAAGCGCTTCAACTCATTAAATTTTTGTATAAGTCAGTTGTTTTCATGCCTTTGACCGCCTCCAGTGCCTATTTTCTTAGTTTGTCGTTTGCAGCTTTCCAGTGCTTGCATCTTCCATTAGAGTTTCCCCCTCTGCCCTTAGGGGAGTACTCGGCACGTGCGTCATGGAAAGAGCCCTGTGATTTTCTGTGCCACATCTTCCCACTCCTCTGATTTCTGAAGTAGAATCATTGAGGGGTGGAGTGTCGGACACCAACGGCAGACAGGGTCTTACCATCTTGTTCGGACCTTACCACTGTATCCTTAACCTTTGGGCCAAACAATGAAGCAGCCTCGATGGGAACATTCATAAAGGAAGCCTTAAAGGAGTCCACAAAGTTGCAAAGGCACATCCAGGCATGACGTTTTGACTATGCCTGCGCCTGCTGCTCTAGCCGCTCCTTCCGTTGCATGTGAAATGAGGCACATGGAAGAATTGGATATGGATTCCAGGGTCGCTATCTGAGAGGATACGTTGTCATGCACCTCATCAGAAACAGCTCCTGCCAAGGTTTCAGAGAGTTGGTTGATAAGGTCTCTCTTGGGCCTCGTAAAGTCTGCCAAGTAGTTAAAGGACCTTACAGCAAATGTCGATGAAGCAAACACATGCTTCCAGAGTCTATCACCCGTGACTCCTTGTTGAGTGGATGGACAGTATGGCTCTCTTCTGCCAAGTCTTTTTTGGTTGCAGCCATCACCACCATGGCATCTCCCGGAAGACCTTTGGACCAATGAGGATGTTCAGCGGGGGGAGATAAAATTTTGTCAAGCCTCCAAGGTATGGCTTCCAACCTGTCAGAAGCCTTCCATACACACTGGGTGATGAGATGGACAAGATCATCGGCCGGAGGGGTAACTCAGGAGGCAGGGAGCTGGGCACAAAAGACCTGCAGGAATATGGATTCCTCTAAGTAAGGGATGGAGGACTTCGTCGCCCCTCTGACTTAGGATCTCAAGGATGTCACCAAAGTATACCTCATCAGAGGGTGACCGGGGGACCCTTCCCCATCATCAAAATCTGTATCTTCGGTTAGAGACTCCTCAGTGGAGTCCATGTGCTTCCTCTTGTACAAAGCCTTGCAAGGGACTTCCTCAGTGGGGAGCTCTGGGGAAGATTACAAGGAGGGGATCTCCTGAGGGGGAGAAACCAGAGGCCTTTGTGCCCGGGGTCCGGTAGTTGTGGCTTTCAACAGTTGCAGCACAGAGGGGGGCAAGGACTCAGACAGGGGTGTTTTGCCAGCTGAGGCAAGTGCCCTCTCCATGGCCTGGAAGGCCAGACCGCCCGGAACACAGCATGACAACCTCGGGACTGGGGTCACACCCCACTCCAATGAGCCAACCCCCAGACCAGGAGTCTCAAGAGGGCTGTGGAGCATGAGGGGAGGAGGGTGCCATAGAAAAGACTGGCGTTGAACCAAGAAAGCCTGCCCCCATGGCACAGCTGCTAGCCTGAGAAGGGCCCAGTGCACCAAGGGCCACAAGGATGACTCCAGCACCAAAGTAAGGTCCACTGTTGGTGTTGAAGGAAGGGAAGCTGCTGTTGGAGGAAGGGGCTTTGATGCTTCCCTGGAAGTCGAAGGAGAAGTGTAAGATGGGGTCTGTGGAGAAATATGGTTATCTGCAAGAGGGGACGCAGCTTTAGATGGATTAGAGAGTCCCCTGGCCACAAGCAACTGATCGACAAGCCACAACACATCCTGTTCCGAGAGGCTCCTGGTAGACCTCATAGAGAGACCTGATGGAGATTCTGGTCTTTCTAAAAAGGGGCTGTACAGACTTTCCACAAAGGGGTCTAAGGAGGATGAGTACTTAGCTCTTGCGAGTTCGTGTGATGCAGAGCCCGGAGCCAAGGGTGTCTGCACTAAGGAGAATGGTGCTGAGGGTATCTGCGCCGACAAAGGTGGTGCCATAGGCGTCGACAGTGTCTGCACTATGAAGGGCGGTGTGGCAAATGTCTGCACCAGTGAATATGGTGCCAAAGGTGCCTACACCGGTAATGACAGTGCTGAAAGTGACTGCACCGAGCAGGTCAGTGCTGAAGGCATCTGCACTGTACAGGGCAGTATCCCGGAAGTTGACTGCATTGGTAAGGATGGAGCCGAATGAGTCAGCACCAACAGCCAGAGAATGTACCTGTAAAGACGGTGCCAAGAGAGTCTGCACTGACATCTGCGGTGCCAAAACGGCTGCAACGATACTGCTGGAGCCATGCCTACACCGGGAACGCTGGTGATGGTGAAGAAGACATAGCTGGAGTGAGAATAAACTGGGGTGGTGCCGAGGCTGGGGCCAAAAGGACCACAGATGTCAGTGCCGGGCCCAAAGTATTCACCTTTTTGTGAGTTGACTCCTTGTGATCTCCAGAGGGAGACAAAGTGAGCGACCTCGAGGAGGAAAAAGAACTTCTCTTACAGGGTTTAGAAGGAGTGAGTGAGCCCTCTGAACCAGAGATAGCCTCGCAGAAAGGAGTTTTAAGGAGGCCTTTTAGTACAAGTTTATTCTTCCTTTCATTCAGTGTCCAAGTCGAGAAATTTCTACAGATCCCACACAGGGGATCCACTGAAAGGTGGGAAACATTCAGACAATAAACACACAAATCATGACCATCAGAAAGCGGTAACCTATGGCCACGTTCTGTACATTGTTTGAAACCAACATTACTTTTCTTATCCGACACTGTAATATCAAGGGAGAAACTATGATATTACTAAAAAATTATGAAACTACCTAGAAGAGTAAGAAAGGGGGAGGAAGAATTACCAACGATGGTTATGCAGAATTACTTCAAAGGTAAGAAAATGGACAGAATATGCTATAGGGAGAGAGTCTCAAAGTTGCGATAGGGTAGGAAGATAGAGATAGTGAAGATTTGAAAACTTTCTAAACACTAATAATAGAAAAACTTAAAAAAATTGAACACTTAAGCTGAGAGAGAAGGCTTGACATGACTGTACACCACCGTGGCAAACGAGATCTGGGGTAACAGTGAGCAGAGCATTGTGGGTAGGATCTTGGCTCGAGAGTTTTTGGCTGACACGAGCTTGGTATAAGGCTGGCTCAGTTCCGAGGATGGAACAGATAACTCATCAGTAAGGAATGAACGAAGATTAACAACATCAGATATATTATTTATACCTGATAAAACATCTCAGTATTGCAGAACATCTTGAAACAGTTTCAAGTATTTTCAGGATGCAACATTTATGAAAATAAAACAAAGGCTGCAGCTGTAAACTATGTACTCACATTGTACCCACACATAAATTGGTCCAGCAATACCCATATTTATGCAGACATAATGAAATATTTAGGAGTACGGATTAAAAAGGATTCAGTTATGGTAGCTGAGGATATGTGGGAAGATACTAAAAATATGATACAAAAACTGAGAAACTGGAAGCTCTTGTTTATGGATATGGATAGCAAGACACCAGCAGTGAAAATTATTTTAGTTTCTTTAATTTTATATACATATCGGCTACATTTTAATCAATCAGAGAAGTTGTGGACGATAACTGATAAAGAGATGAAGGAATTTATCTTGGAGGGGAAGAGGGAAAGGGTCAAGTGGGATAAGCTGATTTTTCTAAAGTAAAAAGGTGGTTTAGGATTACCTGATTTCAAGGGATATTTTACAGTTAGACAGTTAAGGCTCATATATGGTTTACTATCAAAATGTCACGGGACAAAATAATTCCCGCTCATAACACCAAATAAGAATGATGAAAAAAAAACATTCACCAAAGCACAATGTCGAATCAGCTGAAGGAATTCAGCAGATTCGTCAAATACATCACGTGATGTCTATGTAGGAGCACAGGTAAATCAAACTCCTACACCTCACATCATGTTTTTGCGAGGGTTGCAAGCACTCCTGCACCCTACCCCCTCCGCTAGCTATATATTCCAACTCAGAGACTGCACTACAGTGAGGAAAGGGATGAATTTCCCAAACCGCACTGTACCTCTATCTCTGTACAGTACTTTGAGTTCATATCAGTGAATGCACAGTGCATTCGCTGATGTGAACTTACGACATGGAGATGTTCATCAAGATGGAAATTCAAACATTCATGTTTCGAGTTTTCCATCTGCAGAGCATCTCCATTCGCAATTTAAATAATAAACCATATATATACATATATATATATATATATATATATATATATATATACATATATATATATATATATATATATATAAAGACAGATATAGATAGCACAAGCAGAAAGCTATAATTAAAAGTGGAAAGGGATAAAGATGAAATGGGAGAAATTTAAGAAATAAGGAGAGAGTGGGATTTTGGATGCAAATCATTAAGAACAATAGCCATACAGGCAGATTATTATTCATAAAGTAACAAAGTATTCCAAGAACTAAGCCAAAATGTGAGCTGAGAAAGGAGATTTTGTTGACAGGGATGACTGCAACAAGCAAGATGGAACTGGAAATCCTTGGAGAAAACTGTCAAGGGAACTAAGATATTGAGAGCAAATAACTAAAGAGGGAAAAGTTATAGAATGGGGGAAGACCAAGAAGACATTTGGACTGCAGGTTTTTGACTGTCTTCCCTATCATGGATTGATATCAGAGTATAGGCAAAGAGAAAGGGATAGGGGATTCCTAAGTGAAAGACCTGCTCTGGCAGAGATTTTAGTTAAACATAGAACAGATGATGCAGCTAAATAAAAAAAATAAAAAAGGGATAATTAGTAGGGCATATAAAATATTGGACGATGACTATAGGAATCAATCAGAGGAGTTTAGAAAAGCTTGAAAAGAGAGACTAGATATGCAATTCACAAAGAAACAATGGAAGAACATATGTATGGCTTCCAAAGAAGCACCAAAGTTTAGAAGATTTAGGATTTTTACTTGGAAGTGTTTGCATAAATATTTTATACCCCAAGAAGACTCAAAATAATTTTTCCTCAGGTAGATGACAAATATTGGAGGTGTGATGGGAAGAAACAGGCAACTAGGACCGTATGTTTTGGGACTGTAGTAAGATGACAGACTTCAAAACTCCCTAAAAAGTACTTTGTTAGAAATATTGGGTAAGCAAATTGAGTTAACCAAGGCAATTATTTTTGAACTGGTCTACAACATCTGATTTGCCTAGACATAGTAAGGCCTTGCTAAGTTTAATTCTGGTAGCTGCCAAAAAGCAATTACTAGAAAATGGAAATCAAATTTTAAACCAACTGCATTTGAAGTACTGAATATTGTAGCAGAGACAAAACAATTGGAAGTGGGATCTTTAGAAAAGTTTAGGAGCAAATTACATAGAAAATGGAAATTGTGGAAACAATGCATTCAGAATAATGTTTTGGAGGAGGAGCAAAATTTAAGGAAAGGCAGGAAGTGTGCAGTTTATGCAATGCTGAATTGATGATGGTTATAAAAAACGTGATGTATGTTTGTAACAAGGAACACATTAATACAGTTTATTTCATATAAATGTAGTAAAATAAGTGAAATCAAGAATGCAGAGAACAAACATAAGGACATTGTTTTAAGGTATGAAGGTGAGAGAGAGGGAGGGAGAGATGAACTCCAACATATCCATTAAAAAAAAAAAGGCTATGTGGACCACAAGATTATTTTTATATTAATGAAAGAAAGGCAAGGATCATGAAGACCAGAAAAGTGCAGAAAGACACACGACTAAAGCCTTGGACTCGGTAATCAAGAATATTTGAGGAGAAAAAGGCTGTGAACATGGCCTTCTTAGATTTTATCAAGGCACCCACCAAGGTCCTATACAACAAATTAGGGAACAGAGTATAAAAATATGGACTGGATTATAAGGAGGCTGCTAGGCAAAGGGACAGAAATATTACAATAAATAGACTTACAATCATATGAAAGGATAGTGACTAGAAGTACCAAGGGTCAGTTCTTTTCACAGGTTCATAGATTAGTACCAGGCTAACTGCCCTTGTGGGCCATTTAGGCCCGATGTGAGAATCACACCTTGTACCTGTAAGGTAAACACCTTAACCATTAAGCCAACCTCTCGCCCTTAAAGACGAGGCTCAAACCTCGTACCTTGTGTTTATAAGAAACACTAACCATTATGCCATCTCACATATTTTCAAGATCTCACAACAAAACAATGGTCCACATAACTACCCCTAGGCAAAAACACTCTACAAAATGAAAGACCACAGCCAAACCCAAGAGAAAGGCAATGAGAATGAACAACATGAAACTGGACCATCTTTATTTTAATACAAATAAAACAGAAACCAAATAATGCTACAGATAAAATCACTTAGAGAATTTTGGGTAGCGATTTATTACTTCTGTTGAAGTCTCATTCCATATTGTAATTTTAAGAGAGAAGCACATATCCAATTTCTGTTTTATTATTTTTATTAAAATAGTGATGGTCCAATTTCACATTGTCCATTCTCACTGCCTTCCTCTTAGGTTTGGCTTTCAAAGATCTCAGAACAGCACAAAAAAGCACAAAAAAATCTCCTGAAGTTAAAGGGCTTCCAGAACACCAAAGCAATGTAAAACAGCAAAAAACAGCTGAAAGTCCACCACAGTTGTCTATTACATGACAAATCTTTCGAGTAAAACTCTTAATCAGTATGTAAAAACACACACCCACACATTCTCAAAAGCTTGCACAGCGTGCATGATTAGTGTAAGATGAAATGTTGCCAATATGGCGGCCGAGCGATCCATGTACATGTACATTTGATATGCGCGAGCACTGTAGCACTAGTGCTGCACGTTCCCAGCCCCCATATGCAAATCACCCCATTTGCAGGTGAAAAACATGCAAATGAGGTAAATCTGCCATCCAGGAAGCAGGAATCAGGGAGTGCAGGACTAGCGTAATATGCAGAAATGTACTAGGTTAGTAACAGAGTATGGTACTGCAAACTCCAAAACGGAGCTATGGCAGCACCAAATAAAGGCTGCATATCATTGAGGAAGCATGCCAATGGCCAAGTTGAAGGCCATTGGCATTCAAACAATGTCAAATGTACAAAATATAATTTTTATGATATGCTCACCGATCACGACCGTTGAAGCATAGGGCAGTGGCGCGCAAATGGGACCGGTGGGGAAATAAGAAAATAAACCTAAAAAAAAGCAGTCTAACTAAAATCAGTATTCCACCATGCAAGTCAATGGTAGGCAAAAGACAACCTGGCCAGTGAGTAGTGGTTGCTAAGAGGGGAGGCACAGTATGACACATGCAACTATGCATTAACAGGCAATTCTATGCAAATGAGGGGAAGGATAGTGAATCCCGGTTTTCCCCCGCATGTGAAAGCAGGTCCCAACAGTGTAGGAGTATAAATAGCTGAGTGCAAGACTAGGAGGTAGGTGACATCATGTGTGGGAGTGTCATGCATACTGTCAGCGGATTGGAGCCCTATGGCTCAGGGTTGCATCCATTTTAGCACTGCAAAGCCAGGGGGTGTGTCTAAACCTGTCCAGCACGTATGACAAAGTGTAAGTGGGTGTGCGCTCCTCGCAATGGGATCTACAGGAAGATAAAGGAAGTGAACCTAGGAAATAGCAGCAATGTGCACATTGGAGTACACTGATTACGTGGCGCACCCCCGGGATGAATCTGAAGGACAATGGGAAGGGAAATCAGCAGTAGGAAGTTAATCAAGGGGTACTAGGTTCACTGCCAGGTGAAACATATCGGAACCAGCCAATTACACAGGCAGAAGACCAGCCCAGCACGCCACTATAAATTATGCAAACACCTACCCCTCCATTTTTTCACACACCATACACCACCGGTGTAAACAAGCGGGGAAGTTTTAACACTCATTAGCAAAATGTTAGGGGCTGCAATAGCTATCCTACAACTTGTGGAAGAGGCGGAGGGTGGTGAGGATGGGAATGCTGCTGACCAACCCACAGTGAGGAGACGGAGAAGAGTGTACAGACCCAGGGTAATCTACCAAGGGCTACATGAGCTGGAGATAGTGGAGCACTATAGGGTGGACAGGGACCTCCTACAGCAGATTGTTGAGATGTGCCAGCCATGCCTGACACACAGAACTAACAGGGGGAACCCATCCCAGTGGAAATGAAGGTATGTGTAGGCCTAAGAGTACCAGCTACAGGCACTCTCCAAAGGCCAACTGGGGATATGATGAGGATCTCACAGGCATCAGAATATCCAGGGTACTCCACCGGTTCCTGGATGCCATGGAAGCAAATGTCGGTGAGCATGTATATTTCCCCCTCATCCGTGAGGCGTTGGCCAGCAGTATGAGTCTCTTCCATGAAATGGCACAATACCCTGAGGTAGTGGGTACAATAGACTGCACGCATATACACATTAAAGCAACACCCAGTGAGCATCAACTGCAAGGGCTTCTCCTCCATCAACTGCCAGGTCATGTGGGATGCCCAGGGCATAATACTGAATGTGTGTGCTGGCTGCCCTGGAAGTTATCATGATTCCCACATCTGGCATCTGATGCAGCTGTACCAGAAATTTGCCAGTGGAGACATCCCATACGGTCACTTAGTGTGGGATGCTGGATACGCACTGCAGCCATGGCTGATGATACCCATCAGAAATGCACACACACCCAAACAAGAACTCTGTAATGAGGCACATGCACAAACAAGAATCATAATAGAGCGTGTGTTTGAGATGCTAAAGTCACAGTTCCGGTGTCTGGACACATCTGGTGGAGCCTTGCAGTACTCACCAACTACATGTACCCAAATCGTCCTTGTATGTGCCATGCTACACAATATGATCCTGCGGAAACAGCTGCAGCAGGAGCAGCAAGGGGCAGGGCCACATAGCCCCCCACCAATGCCAAGGCCTGCACAGGCACAGAGTGACTTGGAGGAGGAACAACCTGAGCCTACCCCAGCAGGCTGAAGGAGGCGTGCCCAGTATGCCCTGGCAAAGAGGCAATGCATAGCACCATACACTGACACGGGAGGGACCCAGGAAATAGCACCTCTCTCTGACTCTCACATACAGTAAAAGGGATGCCAAACATTACACTACCTGTGCCTAACCATGCATAGGCAGTGTACTACGTGCATCTGACATAGGCAGCCCTGTAGCACCACCCACAATACTGAGATACCCACAAGATAAGGGACTCACACATGCCAGTCAGGAGGTGGGTCACATACCCAACAACAGTCACAGCCAGCAGGACATGTGTAGACAAACACAAACAAATGCCATACAATGGCCTCTGAATGACACCCAGGCCTATATGGACAGACTACAGCAGGCCAGGTAGTGGGATGTCAGTTGTGACGGCTAGGAAGTCAGAAACTAATGTGTATGCAATCAAAAGATGAGAATGGTAGTACACTGGTATGGCGTAGCCAGCACGATAGGCAAGACTACTGACCAAAATGAACTACAGGACATACCTGTACAGTCCTAGCAAATGTGTACAAATGTCAGGTGTGCCCCCTCCCCCCCACATAGAAATATAGTAATAGTCAGGTGCGCCCCCCCCCCAATCCTGTGTAGAAACATAGAAATAGTCAGGTGTACCTCCCGCTATGCAGACATGTTGCAACAGTCAATGCCAAATGATCAGTGGATACCCTACAGACACAGCATGCTACATGTCGGTGTACAACATAAAGGTCAGCTGTGCAGTACAAACCACCTGACATGCAAAACAGATGGCCTTACTGGGCATGCTCACAAACTTGGAGAAATGAAGGCAATGTCAGTCATCAACATACTGAAAGGTCATACTGGGCATGCTCACACACAAACACATGAAGGCCATGTATGCAAACACCAGTGGACCAGACTTATCTAACAGTTGCAATTGTTACTGCAGACATCAGTATGCACCACTCATGCCTTGCACACACAGTGGATAAGAATACAGACATATATGTAAGGACAAAACACAATAATACGCCAAAGGTAGATGGATATAGATGTGTGGAAGAGGGTGACCATGACAAGGAGCCATCCATGCCTGTCCCACCAAGCACACAGCCAAAGGGTACCAAACGCATCAGGTGCAGATGTCACACACTGCAATTACTAGCGACCAGTACCTGTCAGCACAACAGACTATGTGGCCCACCTGACAGCTGCTCAATATGGCTGTACAAGGATGTAGTCAGCTAGTTGTCCTATACAAGCACCTGTGACATATGACCCCATATGTGGCCGCCTGTGGCGTGTCACCCCTACATGAATGGTGTATGGGCCATGCATACTGGCCACCCCATAGCAGTACCCTGACAAGCCTGCTGAGGTTATCTAGTATGAAATACACCTTTGGGATAGTTGTAGGCCAGTAATCTCCATGGCGCATCCTATAACGGCATACTGCTGTAGTGTGATAAACTAGTTAGGTAGGAATTCTAACCCCAGACATGGCAACTGTGTGTGTGTGTGTGTGTGTGTGTGTGTGTGTGTGTGTGTGTGTGTGTGTGTGTGTGTGTGTCTGTCTCTCACTGACTGTGTAGAGAACAATGCCTTTTAGGCTACTCTCACCCCTTATGATTCACATACCCTACTTTGGCAAGGCTGCTGTCACCCACCTAGAAATACTCCCCTAGGAAAGCTGTAGCCCGGTAATCTCTGTAGTATATGCTGTAACTGGGTACTGCTGTAATGAGATAACGTAGTTAGGTAGGAGGTCAAACCCCAGATGTGGCAACTCTGTGTGTGTGTGAGTCTGTGTGTGCATGTCTGTCTGTCACTGACTGTGTAGACAGCAATGCTTAATAGGCTACTCACACCCCTTACAAGTCGAATACCCATATTTGGCAAGGCTGCTAATGTCACGCAACTTGAAAATACACCTCTGGGACGATCATAGCCCAGTAATCTCTGTAGCATGTCCTATAACATCGTATGGCCATAGTGGAATTAAGGTGTTATTTGAGAGTTCTAGCCCCTGACCTGCCAACATGTGTGTATGCATGCATGTCTGACTGTGTAGAGAGCAATGCTTTTAGGGTACTCACACCCCTTACATTTTACATAAGCAACTTTGGCAAGGCTGCTGATGTCACCCACCTAGAAATACTCCCCTGGGAAAGCTGTAGCCCAGTAATCTCTGTAGCGCATGTTGTAAATGCATACTGTTGTAGTGTGATAATGTAGTTAGGTAGGAGGTCAAACCCCAGACGTGGCAACTGTACATGTGTGAGTCTGTGTGTGCATATGTGTGCGTGTTTGATGTCACTGACTGTGTAAAGAGCAATGCCTTTTAGGATACTCACACCCCTTACAAGTCAAATACCCACCTTTGGCAAGGCTGCTGATGTTATGCAACTTGAAATACACCTCTGGGACGATCGTAGCCCAGTAATCTCCATATCACATCCCGTAAAATCGTACGGCCATAGTGTGATTAAGGAGTTAGTTGGGAGTTCTAGCCCCCAACCTGCCGACTGTGTGTGTATGCGTGCATGTCTGACTGTGTAAACAGCAATGCTTTTAGGGTACTCGCACCCCTTACATTTCATATACCCAACTTTGGCAAGGCTGCTGTCACCCACCTAGAAATACTCCCCTGGGAAAGCTGTAGCCCAGTAATCTCTGTAGTACGTGCTGTAACTGCGTACTGCTGTAGTGTGATAAACTAGTTAGCTAGGAGTTCCAACCCCAAACCTGGCAACTGGATGTGTGTGTGTGTGTCTGTGTTTGTGTGCATGTCTGACTATGTAGAGAGCAATCCTTTTTAGGATACTCATACCCCTTACAAGTCAAATACCCCACCTTTTGCAAGGCTGCAGATGTTACGCAACTTGAAATACACCTCTGGGATGATCGTAGCCCAGTATCTTTGCAGCATGCCCCGTAACATCGTATGGCCATAGTGTGATTAAGGAGTTAGTTGGGAGTTCTAACCCCCGACCTGCCAACTGTGTGTGCATGTCTGACTGTGTAGTGAGCAATATATTTAGGGTGCTCACACCCCTCACATTTCACATACCCACCTTTGGCAAGGCTGCCGATGTCACGCACCTAGAAATACACCTCTGGGAAGGTTGTAGACCAGTAATCACTGTAGCACTTCCTGTAACTGCATATTGCTGTATTGTGAATTAGAACCATGGTTGGGTTCCATCCCCACACATGGTATTTCCGGATGTATTGTGTGTGTCACTGTCTGTGTAGTGAGCAATGCATTTTAGGCTAGTCTCTCACAGTCATTTCAAATGCCCTACTTTGTCAATCCTGCTGTCAGTCAGTGTGAAATACACTTTTGGGCAAGGACTACTCCAGTAATATCCATGGCGCATACTATAACTGTGTAGTACGTAGTGTAATACACTAGTTAGGTAGGGGTTCTACTCCCAAACATGACAGGTGTGCATATGTGTGTGTGTGTGTGTGTGTGTGTGTGTGTGTGTGTGTGTGTGTGTGTGTGTGTGTGTGTGTAACCCATATCCTGTGTAGAGGTTGTTGTGACTGTGTGACACCTGTGGCCAATGTGGAGCGGATTTTGCATATTTCTAATATGGTGGCCATACTATATATCACAATGTCCACTGTACAGGGATAACACACGTGACTGGGCTGGGAGGCCGAGATGCAGAGCCATACCCATACATGTGACATCAAGGCCAGGCAATCACAGTTAGTAACCCCAGTATTACCCAGAGCACACACTCACTCCATGTGTCATACACACACACACACGCACACACACACACACGCCTAGGTAACAGCCAATATGTGGGTAGTACACTGCATATTGGCCACTGATAGTAACTATGGAGTGACAGCGGTGGGCCACAGAGGGCATGACACCCAGTCCATCTGTCCAATATGCACATACGTGCAGACAGTGTACCTCCCCCATGTCCCCCAATGGACAACTGCACCACCTGTGGTGCAATCACGTGACCCACAACGGATGGACAGATGCCACTGACACAAAGGAATGTTGATAGCATGCATTCCATGTAGGTGCAGGGTAAAGCTGCTGGCCATTACCAGCTCCCACCACAGATGGCCAAGACTGGCACATCTGATGATAATCTGTGTTCACAACATGGGCCGGACACCCCAGGTACAGTTCCACATGTCACTGTACATGCATGTGGGAGGTGTGCACATCCCAGATGCCATCCATGTCATGGACGAAGGAACACAGACATGGCAAGCGATGCACAGCATTGCCCACACACAGTAGTCACCCAGGTGACCGGATGGGGGATACAATATCCACCTGTGTGGGCAAATGCAGACACAACATCCCTGAGCCACAATGCAGACCACTGTCATGTGGCCTGATGCCAAGGTACACCCATCACCTAGCCTTGGACAGCCATCTGGCGCAGTCAAACACCACACACCTGTGCAGACATGCACCCATGCATGTTAGTAGTGGCACCCTGTGTGTGTGTGTTGCAGGCTGCATATGTTCACATCCACACTCCCTACAACTCCCATGGGCATACTGCAGCATGCTGTCTGTCAGACACCTTCCCATACCCTTCGCCCGTATTGCCCCCATATGACCTGTGTGGTGCATGGGACAGCATGCTGTCTGTCAGACACCTTTCCATACCCTTCACCCATATTGCCCCTGTATGACCTCTGTGTTGTGCATGGGATACCTGCAAAGTGATGCAATGTAGCAACCCCACAACCGATGAGTTGTACACCTGGCCCTGCCACATGTGTCAATGTGTGTGTGTCCTTGTGAGAGTGTGGCTGTGTGGACACTTGCACCTGTTCATGCAGACAGGCACATGTATGTCACCTACTGTACAGCTACTGTATCCCTGTTGCATATATGTTCTGAGTGCTCCACAACAGGTAACCCATGTGGCACATCCAATAATTGCAATAAATTGTGCTAGTACTACATAGTTGTCAGGGTTTGACACCCTGTGCTGCCAGGTGTGTGACACAAACATGCTTCAGTTTTTCCCTGACACATATTTGCCTCTGTCTGCATCTCCCACCCCCTCTGGGTGGATGTGGAGACCTACAACTGCTTTGCTTAGGCAGCAGCATGTGTAATGTAAGTAATGCTCATGATCAGCTGATGGCTTCTGCATGAATCACAGCCCTCTCCTAGCTGATTGCATGTGAAACAGCTGTGGTAACATTCCCATAGCCAATTGTATGGAAACACACTCCAATACCTAGGAACATCATGGTGGTGCTTGCCCTTTTCACCTACTGTGAGCATGAACTAGATCTGTCGTGTGCCAAACAGCATCTTAGATGGATTGCGATGTACCTCTAACAACATACATTGTGGAAATGGTGCAACAAACAGGAGGTGGATGTGCCTGACCTGACTACAGACTAAGTGCCGCTATACTGCATTTGGAGTAATGTTGCTTTCACAGTGTTTGTGTGGACATGGCTGGTGTACATGTCTCAATACCTGCCATGTCAGTTCCATGTTGATGGGGAATCTCCATCTGCAGGGTCATCTGCAGCCTGGGCAGTGTTGTGTCTGTGGTTGCATGTGTCACCCACAGAGCATCTAGCTGTCAACTGCTGAAGGTAGTGCGAGGATTGCAGTCAGTATATGGAGAAAACTGTGGTAGTCACAGAAGTCATATCCCTCAAAGGACATATGTTGCAACAACCCTGTAACAACAGTAAATGTATGTGGTTATCACAGCAACATCAGTATTGGCCCTGAGTATGTGCTCTCAGCCACACCTCTGTTAAACCTTCGTACATATGTCATGCATGAAGTGGTGCATATGTGTTGTACACCATAGTTTGTGGCATCATATCTGAGAACAAGCCACTGATATATATCTGACTGCTACACATGTTATGTACAGTAGGGGTTACATTACATGACATTACCTGCACATTCTGTGGATGTTCGTACAGTACTGAAGTCTGTGTACCTATGGTGAAAGTTGACAGTGTGTGTAGTGTTGATATGTACCTTAACCTGTGTACAGACTGTGGTAGATGACACTGTTCTAGTTACCCTATCAGATGTTATATGCTGCCCCACTGTATGGTACTGTAGTGGTGTACTGGTTTGTAGGGTCATAAACACACACGTCCCATACCACAGACAGCCACCAGACCAAACTGTGTAGTGGGCCAGTATATGTAGGGTCAGTCTGTGATTGGCACATATGAAGATGGTGTCGAACACATGGTCCATATACTGTAATACCATGCTAACTAACCATATGCGATTGTGGCTGTGTTCACATTGGCTGTGGATATGCATGGTCACACAGGTGCATCTTACCATGTGCTGTGACATGCCTGTTGAGCCTGCTTTATATGCAGGTACATGTGCATCCCCCCTTGTTAGGTGTAGTCCAGTGTTGAGCCAGTCTGCCTGCAGCCTGCACAGTACACTATGACATGCCTAGCAGCAGAGTGCACCTACCCAGTGGGATGTCATGTGCAGATACTAGCCAGATGTCCCACTGCTGGACCTCACCTAACAGTCATGTATGTCAGACAGGGCAGTGGGATGCAGTGCAGATGTATGTCAATACCTATTGTGTAGTATGTGGCCATGGCACCCCTGTACCAGTGGTCATACCATTACAGGCCAGGCAGGGGTGTGTGAATGCATGACCTATGGTGGACATCATATACCAGTCATTATGTGTTATACCCATCTAATGGAAATCCACATCCATATCGTCAGGTATGGTACACGTGTAGCACTAAGGGTTTATGTGTATACCTCTGGACTGTACAGACTGTGTCAGACCCTCCACATATATTGGCCAATATCTCTGTTGAAGTCCACAGTAGCATTACGTGATAGCAGTGGTACTGTACACGGATGTCCTTTTGATGTCGTTCGGTAACCAATGGCACACATGTTATGAGCAGATGTGACCTCCCACACACACCATGTCTGTGAAGACAATCCCAATGACAGTAGCAATAGTCTACTGCTATAGATACCGGACATCCCCTGCAACTATGACATTGGGAACATACGGGCTGAGGTTGGCCTCCACTTCATATCTAGGACATATGGTGGGAATATATGTACATAAACATATCCAGATATATGATTACACATGTGTACTACACCCAATTAACACTGTCGTGGCAACCACCCACTATAGATATCCACATCATGTGTGCATGGTCCCATTACATCTCCTGTGCGATGGGCATCCATCCTGTGTGGGCAGCAGTGCTACTGAAAGCATGTAGCAATACCCCATACAGGAGAACTGGCACACTCAGGGCAGCCACATGTGTAGGAGGATCAGGAAGTACAGACAGACTGCGAGTGGAGTTGTGTTGTGCTTTGTACAGTACTGGTGTTACTGGTGTGGGTGTACATATTAATTTGCCATGTAATGCAGTCCATCTGCATAGCACACAACTGTGGGCCTACCCTCATGCTGGCCAGAGCTGTGCCTATCATGTCTTGTCTGTCCACCACACAGGTCTTGTTTCAAATAATGCACTGGCATTGTGTGCGTTGCATGTTACTGGTACATGGCTACATCCAAGACTGTCTCTACCAGTGATTCCATGATTAAGGGTATGTTACAGACTATCCTGTAACACCTGCACTTTGTGTAGTGTATGGTAACAGTTGTCCACATATGTGACTGTATTCCAGCCTCTGTCCATCACCTACATACCAAGCTTTGCACATATGTCATGATGTCGGTGGTTGATCCATAGTGGGCAAGGAATATAACACACTGCCATGTCTATCATCAGTCCACTGCCATTGTAACCCCCACACATATGGTGGTGCTGGGGCCATGTATGTGTGGGTGCCACCTACACAATACATGTGTGCCCTCATGCACTGCAGAGCCCAGTATATGTAACAGCGGTATATGGCCCTATATTATTAGGTCTAGGGGGGAGCATCAGAAATTACCTAGGCTGCTACAAAACGTAGGGGTATCCAGACTGAGCTGCCTTAAGGTATCTGGATGTACAGTACCATATACTTCACCTATATACACATTACTGACATGAATCTGTGTACTGCAGGATGACTGCCCCCTGCCATACAAGCTGTTCTGTGTGTTGGTGTGCTCGTGATGGTGTCAGTTATGCCATGCTATGTAGCAGTTATAACCCATGTTGGTCATAAGACGTCTATTCCACCTACTGTGTTCGTATAGTGTGTAGATAGAGGCTACTGAACTACACACCTGGAGTACATACTGTTGATTGTTAGGTATCCTGTGGCCCAGTGTCTCTTTCCTATTGTACAATGTGAATGGCTTGGCCTGGACAGCAACAGCTGTGAACCTTTCCAGCCTACTGTACGACTGTAACTGGTCCACTGTAGCATCACTCCGTTGATATAGTCAGTGTCTGAACAGCTATATGGCATGGCATGTAGAACTGTAATAGTACACAATGAAAGGTTTCCATGTCTGCAAACCTGTGGGTGTTGTTATACCTATGATCTCTGTGGGTGTATGTTACAGGCAACGATTGTCATTTGTATGGGTGGCACATACAGTGTCCAGTCATTCAGGGGTCTGTTCTATATTATGTGCACCTACCACTTATGTATCGTACTGTACATATAAAGTACAGTTTTGTACCTACATGCATCTGCAGTCATAACATATGGGTTGTCCTGCCTCAGGCAGCCCTTCGGTCGGCCGGATTCCAAAGTCTGGGTCTGGCCTCGGCTGATGTCGCACTTTCCCCGACGTCAGAGCTTCTGGGGTATAAAGGCATCAGCCGATGCCATTTTCCTCAGTGTTTCTTGCCCCAGATGCCAGGTGCCCTCTAGGAAGGCTAAATTTGGATAAATGTTGAAAATTCCAAACAGTTGCAAACAAAATATATATATATATATACATATATACATACAAACAAATACACCATAATAGATTCCCCCAGCTAGCTAAAAGAGGGGTAAGCACCCTAGGAATACCACAGAGGGGATGGAGGGTGGGTAATCCTGACTGCAGATGCATACCTATCGGACATCTACATTTATGGTAGGTACAAAACTGTACTATGTCCTTCAAGGATGCATCTGCAGTCATAACATATGGGTAGAATACCATAGCCAGACTGGGGGAGGAGGTACTAAGGTAAAGATGGTGTAGTTAAGATCCCCTGTAAAACTGCAGTTGCAAAACCTGCTCGGGATCTGGAGTATAAAGGTAGATTGTAATGCTTGGCAAATGTATGCACGGAGCTCCAAGTAGCAGCTTCTAAAATGTCCTTGGTAGCCACTCCTCGTAGGAAAGCTGTAGTGGTGGCTGTGGCTCTTGTGGAGTGAGGCCTGATATTTTCAGGAGTTGTCTTTCCCATGAAAAGAGTAGCAGAATCGAATGCAATTTCCTATCCATTTTAAATTGTCTGTTTGGAAATTGCTTTTCCTTGCACTCCAGTTGCATATGCTACAAAAAGTTGGTCAGTTTTTCTGCTGGTTTTAGTTCTGTCCAGATAGTAGCGTAGTTGTCTGTGTACATCCAAGGTGTGCAATAGTTTTTTCCCCCCTGTTCTGTGGGTTAGGGAAGAACGTAGGCAAATGAATAGCTTGGTTCAAGGATACTCTGGATACCACCTTTGGCATGAAAGTAGGACTGGTTCTCAGAGACACTCTATCCTGGTGAAAAATAAGGAAAGGCTGCACTGCCATTAGTGCCTGTAACTCGGATACTCTTCTTGCTGAAGTGATTGCTAGAAGGAAAGCAGTTTTCCAAGATAAGAACTGTAAGTCTGCTGATGCTGCTGGTTCAAAAGGGGGTAGTGTTAATTTTTCCAGCACAAAATTGAGATCCCATGCAGGTAAAGGTGGTTTCCTTGGAGGTTTTACATTTTTGATCCCTCTTAGAAATTGTCTGAGGAGAGGGTGAGAGAAGATAGGAGGATCCATGTTGTACTCCGCTGAAATTGCTGAAGCATGAATCTTAATGGAAGAATAGGACAGGCCATTGTGGAACAGTTCTGCTAAGTATTCTAGGATGTGTGCTAGGTTTGCCAGTGTAACATTTGTACCCTTTGATGCACTCCAAATGAGGAATCTCTTCCATTTAGCTGAGTATGTTTTTCTTGTGGGGGGTCTGCGAGCCTCCAGGATAATGTCCTTGACCCTCTGAGATAAAACAGTTTGGTTTTGTTTTAAACAATTTTCCAGGCAGTTAGCTGCAGTGTTTTCAAATTTGGATGCAGGGTCTTGTAGTTGTTCTGCGTTAGAAGTAAAGGCCATAGGGGTAGAGGCCATGAGTTTTTCCGAGACATGCTTCTCAGTAGCGGATACCAATGCTGCCTTGGCCAGTGTGGAGCTATCAGAATCACCTTTGGCTGTTCCTCCTTGATCTTCAGTAGAACTTTGTACATCAATGTGAGAGGTGGAAAGGCACACACTGTTAGGGCCTTCCAACTGAAAGAGAGGGAGTCCACCCGCCAGGCTTGTGGGTGGTATACTCTTGAGCAGAATTTCTTCAGTTGGTGGTTGAGTGGGGGAGGCAAACAGGTCTATCTCTGGCATTCCCCATTTGTTTGTTATGATTTTGAAGATGTCTGGATGCAGCATCCATTCGTGAGCATCCGAGGTAGTTCTGCTTAAGCTGTCTGCTAGTGAATTCTCCTTTCCTGGTACGAATTTGGATGCAGCATCCATTCGTGAGCATCCGAGGTAGTTCTGCTTAAGCTGTCTGCTAGTGAATTCTCCTTTCCTGGTACGAATTTGGCCTGGAGTTGGATGTTGAGATTCAGGCCTAGGTTCCACAGGTCCATTGCCATCTGGCATAGAGGGTAGGAGTGCGTGCCTCCCTGTTTGTTGATGTACCACATGACTGTGGTATTGTCTGTCCTTATCAGCAGAAGTCCTTGCTGGAGGAATGATTTGAATGCCTCGATTGCATGCTTCACTGCCAGCATCTCCTTTAGATTTATGTGTAAATTCAGCTGGTCTTGAGACCATAGGCCTTGGATGCACTTGTCTTCCATGTGTGCTCCCCATCCTAGGTCTGAGGCGTCCGTGGTGATGGTCTGCCTTGGTTGTGGTTTGTTGAAAGGCAACCCTCTGTTGGTCTGGCAGGCCTGAGCCCACCACAGGAATTCTTTTTTCAGGCATGGAATGATTGGTATCATGGTTTCTAGACTGTGCCTGTGTTGAGACCATACATTCCTTAGGTACCATTGTAATTTCCTCATATGCAGCCTGGCATGTGGGATCAAGATTATGCAGGATGCCATGTAACCCAGGGCCTGCAGGACTTTCCTTGCAGTAAGCTGGGTTTGTCTTGTCAAAGCCATGAAGTAGACTGGGAGTTGCTTTTGTTTTTCTTCTGTGAGAAAAGCCATCTGAGTTATTGTGTCCAGATCTGCACCCAAAAATGTTATCCTTTGGGATGGCACTAGCCTTGACTTCTGGATGTTGACTGTGTATCCCAAGGCCTGTAACAGGTGTATGACATAGGCCAAATTCTTTATTAGTTTTGTCTTGTTGTCCGCTTGTATTAGGCAGTCGTCCAGGTATGGGTAGATTTGAATTCCCTGAAGCCTGCAATGTGCAATTACTGATGCCAGGCATTTCGTGAATACTCTGGGCGCAGTAGATAAGCCAAAGGGCAATGCTGAGAATTGATAATGCTCTGATCCTGCAAGAAATCTGAGGTGTCTTCTGCAATCTGGTCATATAGGGACATGCAGGTATGCCTCCTTGAGATCTAGAGTCACCAGCCAAGACTTTTTGCCCAACATGGGAAGAAGTTGGTGTAGGGTCAGCATCTTGAATTTTGGCACAATGAGATATGTGTTTAGTGCGGACAAGTCAAGAATAGGCCTCCATTGGGTTTCTTTTCCTGGTACAAGGAAAAGTCTGGAGTAAAATCCCTGGCCTTGTTCCATAGATGGTACCCTTTCTATTGCTTTCATCTGGAGTAAATTGTTGATTTGTCTTAGAGCCTCTGGCTTCTGGTTTGGTGGAAGGTTTGGCATTCCGCTCTTTTTTGGTAAAGTGTGGAAGTGAAACCTGTATCCTTTGTCTATTGTTTGCAATGTCCATTAGTCTTTTGTAATGCAATGCCAGCTGTTTGAAAATAAAGCCACCTTTCCGCCCAAGGGAGCATCCAGTTGTTCCCTGGAAGGCGGAATCAGAGCCAAGTCATTGTGTCTGTCCAGTGGAAGTGGTTGTAGTTGCAGCTGTGGCAGTACTTCTCTGGTTGGCAGGTTGCCACTGTCGACCCCTGTAGGCACCCTTTGATTGACCTCTGCCTCTTGGGCGTCTATTCCTGCCCCTCTGTGTTCTGGAGGTGTCTGGAAAGGACCAATTCTTGGAAGGCCAGTTTCTGCTGAACCTCGGAGGTTGGACCTGCAGAAAATCCTTTACTGTTTGCACAGATTTTGCTTTTTCTTCCACTTTCCTTAGAATCTCCTGTGCAGGGGAGCCAAATAAACTTTGTTTCTCCATTGGAGCATCTAGGAGTTTAGCCTTGACATGGTCTGGCAAGGATTGCTCTTTTAGCCAGGCATGCCTTCGAATTACTGCTCCAGTCATAACTGATCTAAATGAAGCCTCCAGTGCATCATAGCCACATTTTAAGAAATGATTACTGACCTGCTGAGAGTTGTGTACCAAATCCTGAAGGGACTTACGGTCTAAAGGTTCAGGAGAGGAAAGCTTTTTATTCAGCTGATCTAACAAATATTCCTGGTACTGTATCATATGGAATTGACAGTTTAAAGCCCTGGCAGAAAGAGTAGCAGATGTATAAACCTTTTTTCCCCATCTCGCTAATGCTCTTGACTCTCTTTCAGAGGGTAGGGGGTTTTTGGCAGTGGCAGCTGTGACACCTTTTGGGCCCTGAGAAATAGTTTCTGGGTCTGCAGCATGGGCTTTATACAAGTGGAAGTGAGAATCCGGGACCCTGTAATATCTGTCAGGTTTGGCAGGGCCGGAAGAGAATCAGGGGCAGAACTGACATCATTATATGCATCATCAACTACAGTTAGCACAGGTGGTATGGCTAAAGGCCTATGCTGTGGCAAGTGTAAAAAGGTCCTTCGTCTTTTCCTAGAATCAGAGAAATCCTGACCCTGCCATTGAAAGTGTTCCCTCATTGAGTGTAAAGTCTCCCCAAAGGAAAATTCTTCTGGAGGGGAAGCAGAAGGAATGGAGTCTTCTGCATCTGAATCCTCATAAGGTGAGTATGGCCCTTCCTGATGGTCTGATAATTCAGATCCATCCGAGGAGTAATCAGAGGAGAGAGGTTCAGGGGGTTCAGTCCTAGGCCTTTTGTCAGGAGGAGATTGAGAGGCCCTGTCTGGGTGAGGTTGGGAACCCCTAATCAGAGATATTAGGTCCCCAGCAAGGCTGAGAATCTGAGAACTTGAGGAAGGTCTCAGAGGTAGATTTTGCTGCTAAAGCTTTTGAAATTTTAGCTGCTTTAGCCCTGGAAAAGGCCTTAATAGACATAGAAGCAGGGGGCCTAGCTGCCCCACGTGCAGGAGTAGAAATGTCCAAAGGAATGGTGTCGGACAATTCTTGTGCGCTTGCTTCTTCGGTAGGGATTTCTGTAGCCGACTCAGCCGGGGCCTCTCTGGCCTTGGTTGTCGGAGGTATGTTTTCGGCTGAAGTAAGAACCGAGGACTCGGTTTCAGCCGAAACCGAGACACTCGCGGTAGGCCTAACCGTGGTTTCAGCCGAAACCATGGGCGAAAGTGTCGGTCCTTTCCGTTTTGGCTAAATGTGTGAGTCTCCGGCGGCATTTTATATGCAAAAGGATCCAAAAACTCTTCTGCAAACTCCGACCGACGTCTAAGAGTCCGTCGGTTGAAGGAGGCACAGGCTAAACAAGCTGATACATCGTGGTCTGGGCCTAAGCAAGGAAGGCAGTAAGAATGGAAATCCTTATGAGGTATGTGTTTCCACAAGTTAAACAATTATTTACTTTGTCTGACATCGCTGAGGCAAGAAAGAGTCCCCAACGGGTACTTAGCTTTTAGAAGTCTTGGTAGCTGAAATCTCTGGATCTGACAGACCGCACTTGCGAACTTCTTCTGCTTGGCACCGCGGCAAGAAAGACTGAGGAAAATGGCCGGCTGATGCCTTTATACCCCAGAAGCTCTGGCGTGGGAAAGTGCGACATCAGCCGAGGCCAGACCCAGACTTTGGAATCCGGCCGACCGAAGGGCTGCCTGAGGCAGGACAACCCATATGTTATGACTGCAGATGCATCCTTGAAGGACATCTGCATGTGTATGTGTAGTCACATGTGTGTGTGTGTGTGTGTGTGTGTGTGTGTGTGTGTGTGTGTATATATATATATATATATATATATATATATATATATATATATATATATATATATATATATATATATATATATATATATATATACATATATATATATATGTATATACACACATTTATATAAATATGTATACCTGTATCTGCATATCTGTGTATCTAAAGCCTGGTAATGTTGATGGCTTCCACAAACATTCCCCATGGGAGCCAGACTGTTCTGCATGATATGTTACCAGTAACAATCTGACATCATACAGGTGGGATGTAGTACAGGTAACATGGTGTGCCCATGTTACCACTGGCCCTGGTTATGGGATCTCCAACACTTGGTAGTGTATTGCAGGGTGGACGTGTTTGGCTGGGGGGAGATGCCTATTTGTACAACTAGTATAGTGTGTTGTGCCTCTCAACCCCATTAACGTAACATGTAGCCTATAATGAAAGCAAACGTGGAAATACACAGACCATAAAAACTAATAACTTCAAAAATAGAAAAATGGTCTGGACACGCCGAAAAAGCTAAAAGTAGTTTATTCCACAATAAAATACAAGTGCTTTCATGCTGCCATAGTGCTGGGCTTTTTCAAGTAACAAAACCTTTTTTACTTGAAAAAGCCCAGCACTATGGCAGGGTGAAAGCGCTTGCATTTTATTGTGGAATAAACTACTTATAGCTTTTTCGGCATGTCCAGACCATCTTTCTATTTTTGACGTAACATGTAGCCTGTTACACTCTGCTCCCTAACAGCTACATGTGTGCCTTGCAGTACCAGCACAACCGTGTTGTATCAATGGGTCAGTAGGCATGGGAATCCCATTGAGGTCTGCCACATGTGTGTATGTGTGCATATCTGTAGGGTACACCAGTCAGAGTCCACATACTCCTATTACAATACACATTGCCACATTATGGATATTGTTGTCGCCCATAGGTGTGGCAAAGCAATGCAACACCCTACTATGCCTGTGGCATGTGCAGCACATGCATATCCCTGTGGTACCACTGTTGTGATATGCAATGGGTTATTTTTGTGTCGTGGCCAATGTGTGATAGTGGGCATGTCAGAGTATCAAGATGGGTTCTAGTGTGTACAATATCCAGTGGGGGATGTGGGTGCTGTGTACACTGTCTTTACACCATGGTCACCTGGTATATGGCCCACGTACCACTCTCAAGTGGCCAATGTCACCATCACCCATACAGGTAACAGATAACAGGATACAGCCCAGTTACACATGTGCTATGTGCAGCCTACCTGTAATCACATTGGACACATGGACTAGTTAGTTAGCAACTATACAACCAGGTCTCTAAGATGTGTGTATACCTGTTGTGTCAGTCAATGTGTATACAATGGTATGACACACTATGTATTCTCCATATACAAACATTACATCCCCCATTACCATATTGTATGTGTCTGTGGATGGTCTGCATGTAGCACGTGACCTGGTACACACCTTACCCTACAGATGGTGTTGTGTGTGCAATGACAGCCACACAGTTCAGTAGCACTACATACCTGGGTTGGGGTCTAGACACAGTGTCGCCAAGTAAGGATGTGTGTGTATGTGGATGATTTGACATAAGGGTGCAGATTATAACTGTACCAGGAGGCCACTGGTCATGTTTGCACGGCCAATAACTGTTATACATACCTGGGGCATGTGTGCAACTGTACACCACATATGTCACGGCCATGGGGGCACCACACTGACATATCCCTGTAGAATATGACTGCGGAACATTCTCCTGCTGACACATGTATGCCTACTGCACAAATGGATTACAGTATGGGGATATTAATTGGTGTTACCAACAGCTGAGATGCATCATAGCTGCATGGCTACACTACCTGACATGTATGCAGTACACATTACCCCTGACTACATTCTACACTGCGGTACATTGCGGCACTCCATTACAGTCACTGTGTGCATCAGAACCATGTTAGCCTGTCCCTGCATCGATGTTATGGATGACAGGGATATGGCACAGGTATCATATGCACAGGGTGTGCTGCAGGTGTGCAAGAGGCTGAGGGTGGTCCAAACATGTGTCACCGTGTGTGTGGGTGAGGGGTGTGGTTCCCTGATTGGGGCGTGGTGATGTGGTGTGTATCGGTATGGGGTCACCCTAGGTGTGAATGCATAGTGTGTGGGTATGCATGCACACAGTTCCGACATGTGACTGCCCTATGCGGGTAATGTTGGACAGCTGCAGACCATACCTGGCAGAGTGTGCAGTTCACTGCTTCCGGCCATGGACACACTGACTGTGCCTGCCAGGGGTTCCATGGGCACGTGCAGGTACAGACCTTGAGGGGCTATTCTCCCCTGATGATGACATACATCCACTGGAACCATGTCCTGCCTGGGACTGGCCAGGGCCACATGCACGAGGCCTGCTGTGGTGCGGACAGCAGCCCATGTGGTGTGCTGCGGCTGGTACTGCCACTACGGGAGCAGCTGTGCATCCTGGCACGTCCACATTGACCGCCAGCTGCTGGTGTCTCTGGCCTATGCGCACACACCACTCCCACCACATGTTCTAGCAGAGACATACCACAGTCGAGGAGGCCAACCATATCATCCCACCATCTATCCATGACCTTGGTATATTCACAGAAGACACCAGCGAGTTCATGGAGGTTGCCACTTACAGCTGCGAAAGCAGACCTCTGCAGCCTCAGGACTTGTCTGGTGTGCATTTCCATATGTGCCTGTGCCTCCATTACGGCGTGGAACATGCTCCTGGTGGTACCAGTTGTGGCACCTCTGACAGGGGCATGATAACCTGCGGTCCTCCCATGAGCACCACTGTACATCTGCCGATGTGGTGGCCATCTGGACATCCGGCTATGCTGTGACCTGACACAGTTGGCATGGACACCACACTTTCCTGGTCATTGCCACCAAGTGCCAACTGTCCCTCTGCTATGGCCACATGTGATGGGGTTTGTAGGGGCACTGTAAAACTGTGTGCAGGCTAAGGGTAGCTAGAAGGGTGTTGGCACATTGTCGGCCTCTGACAACCCCACCTGTGCCTCAGCTGTACCTTCATCATCACTGGTGCCTGTAGGGACACCTACCTCAGTTTGCATGCAGGAGGGATTCTAACCCACCTTGCCACCTGTGGGGGAAACAAATACACACGTTAAGACCTGTACAGCAGTGCATAACAGTACACACACACACCGACACACACACACACTGACAGCCACCTTACTACCTCACCTCCCTTGAGTTTACAGACAGTCCTACAGTCAGTTACACATGTTCCCCATCCTGCATGGCACTTGCTAATATACATGCATCACTACAGCCCATTAACATATCATTCCTCTCCACTGTCTACACATGTGTTTACCACACCTGACCTGTTACTCCATCACCTCCCTGACTTGGGTGGAGTAGATTGTACATGGCCTCACTGCTGTCACCCTGTATTACACTGTAAATGGGCAGTAATGGTGTATAAGGCCCCTATATGGTTAAGGCTGCTACATTCACTACGTATATCACACACCAGAGTCTCATACTAAAGTTTTTCTCAGTCCATGCCACATCTGCTGCACAAGCAACCCATCATGTGGACAACAGTACTACCTGGATACTCTCATTGATGTGCTGTGGTAATTCGCCATTGCATTTGTAGTGCTTCATATGTGGGTAGCCGGTTACCTATCTGCTGCTGGCAATATGATGTGCATACCTGGTATGTACTGCATCTCCCAATGCATTTTCCATGCTACAGACCTTGTTATGCTATCAGCTGTCCTGTGTTCACATACCTGACCGGTTTTCCTGGTGTCCAATGTCTCACTCCATGTACAGCATAATCCCAAGGGGAAGTACCGCCTTGTGGTCAATCCCACTATCGTCTGTGTATACATGGACACATATATGCACACACACACCTGACATGCATCGTCCACATTCCACTAGATTGCACTTATTAACACAACCGACACACACCCCACGCACACACACCCCACACTCCTACCTGTGGAGTTGCACAACATGTGTACACACACAGTCCTCTCATTAGCCTTCTCTCAACATGCATTACATATGGAGGTCAACAGCATGCAGTGCAACTATAGTGACATCATGCAAGCAGCAGTATACATGTGTGTGAGGCATGGGCTTTGCTGGCAGGTGATGACCCTTCAACGTGTTAAGACTGCACCCATGTACAAAGTGTTACTGTGGACCTGTTCCACACCCTACCTTGTACTGTGCACCATACCTTGCAGGAGTAGAAACAATTGCTGCATCTGTAGTACTGTGTTGGTTATGTCAGCTCCAATGCTCACAGCCCCTGTGTGTTGTAGCAACTCATACCTGGGATGATATGTGAACAGGTATCCATTGTGGATGCATGCTGTCTGCGTTACAGATCACATCAGCAGTGCATGCATGACCAGTACATGACTATTACACTGACAACCAGCGGACCTTACCATGGCTGTGAGGGGTGCCCTACACATGTCCCAGACCTCTGCATGGTTGCAAGGTCTACTCTTGTGCACATCCCTTGGACTGCACACACTGCTGTCACGAGTGCTGTGGGGTCAGGGTTACGTCTGCAATGTTTACTTAAATTGTGTGCAGCTGCAGCCATGGTGGTGTTAAGTCACACATGTCCCTACTGTAGGTCATGTCTCCTGCCACACATGAAATCCCTGTGGACACATTGCACATTGACAGGATTTTAGGTGTCTTGTATGTGTCTGTTGTACCCTTCCGATACCCCAGCATGGTCTCTACTGTGATGCAGTGCATTTCTCAGCAACAAAACATGAACGTGGACAGCATGCAGTATGGGTAGGTGTGTTAGACATGTGCATAGGGAATATCTTATAGCTATTACATGCCCAGTTTATCATCATGCATGAACATGAACATACTCATAGCCTGCTGCCATGGTGGTATCCTGCAGGGACCTACATAGGAGTGTGAGAAAGCTGATGTCAGTGGCCACAGCTGCGGCATTCATAAAAGGCAAGTGCAACATTACATTACATCAACAGTAGAATTACACAATATTACAGCTTATACACAACTGTTTATTACTACTACACAGCCGCAGGCTATGTACATTACATCTCAGTTTTGCATGATGTATCCGTACAGATGCACACACATGATTGAGGTACTGATGTACCCTGGGGCCTTACCTGCACGCTCCTCAGCTGGTGTGTCGTTGGCACCCACCTCCAAGATGTGCCCTGCCAGGTGTTGATGCTGCAGGTGGGACAGGTGCCACAAGGCTGCTGAGAAGCTCCTCCACACGGGTGAAGGGGTGGATGGGTGAGTTGCCCTCCCCCTGTTGTGAGGTGGTCCCTCCTTATGGCAGCTGTGCGCTGACATACATGGCAAAGCAAGTCAGTGCAATGATGCTGAACCTGCTGATAGCTGCGGTTATGCAGTCCGACATCATTGATCCTGTGGACTAGCTCTTTCCACAGGGCAGTCCTCTCTTGATGGTCATGGGCTGTCTGGCCAAACAGCAGTACATAGTGCTGTACTAGGTGGTCGATAATGATCGCTGTTTCAGCAGCGCTGTACACGGGAAGATGACTATGCGATATGTCTCCTGGAAGACATAAGGATGGAAACAGGTCTGAGCCACCCATACAGCAGGGTTACCATAGTTCTTAATACACATACTTGTCTCCCCCCACCATATCAGCTACAACAAACTGTTCACAGACTGCAATTATTTCAGCTACTTACCTACCATTGGGACATATGTTGCACTGTACCAAGCTTTGTGCTATTTGTATGTGCCATACTTTGTGCTATGTGTTTGTAGCCATGCTCCCTGTGGGGACACTTATCTTTGCTGGCCTGTTACAGACGATTTCACCTGCATGCCACTGTCAGTGCCACTATATATATATATATATATATATATATATATATATATATATATATATATATATATATATATACATATACATATATCTATATATATATATCTATCTATATATATATATATATATATATATATATATATATATGTATATATATATATGTATGTGTGTGTGTGTGTATAAATACACATCTATGTACATATATGTGTAGATATATGTTGTACGTTGTTGATATACCTATGTCTATATGAGTGTCTGCATCTGTACACATACAGGTCACATTCCGTATCACACAGACATGTGAAGTGCATACGAATATCTGGTCCTCATTCTGTAACCATCTTTCATTCACAGCTGCACTGTTCTGCCTTGCTGCAACACAAGACAGATGCCACATGTGAACACAGACTAACATTAGGGTGGTAAATATGGTGTGAGATTGCTGGTACACCTATTACACACCTATGAAATTTGTGCATGCTACATTACACATTAACATGACTGTCCTGCAAGTGGTGTGTTCTGACACCCATGTGTCTATCATGACGGCAGTACATCCACCAACAGCTACTGACCACACTAACATAACATACACAGATATTATGGCTGACATCTTTGTCATTGCTGATCTGCACAGTTGGCGGGCATGTCCCACTGCTTACAGGGACAGACAGTATTGTCCAGAGCAGTTGCTCAGTGGGACATTACAGGGACAACTACAGATGGCACATAAACATTCTACAGCATATATCCTATTAATCTATACCACATACTACATTAAATTACATACAGTTATGTTTTACATACCTTTTATTCTTTGGATGGGTGTGACACCTTCCCGGTTGTGGCTTGTAGTTATTTGTTTCCCACCGTGCAAGTTTCGTTTTATAAAGTTTTTGTTTTTTGTCTCTCTCTCTCGCTGTCTCCTTCTCCAGCAGAGTGAATGAGTTGGTTTGAATGTATGTCAGCATGGCTTTTGTAGGTGATGCACATGATCAGGTGATGGGCTCTGCACCAATCGGTGTGCAATAGTTGCTGACTGCATGCAGCCTGCTGTGTAGTGATTCAGTTAACCAATGTCATGGTTAAATTGCTTACCCATGTGGGCATTGTCCCTTCACCTTTCCAGTATGGAGGACATCCTTCCTGTATGTAGGCAGCAGTCTTACAGATGGCAGGTTGCAGTACCTATTACAGTGGGGTTTGCAGACACAGGATAACTACACAATCTTAATAAGTTCCAGACTTACAGACAGAGTGAGTAGTGTTGTTATGTGCTTTGTATATTGCTGGTCTTGCAGTGTTTGCATGTACATAGTTTAGGATGGAATGCAGCCTATCTGCATAGCTCTCAACACTGGGCCTATCCACATGATGACCACTGGATTGTCCATTTGCTTTTTGCCTGTGCACCACACAGGTCTTGTCCTAGATATATCCCCGGCAATCTGTCTGTTGCATGCTCTCAGTACATGGCTACTTCTAGTTGTGTTCCTGATGTGTTATTTCTGCATAAGGGTATGTTGCAACTAATCCTGTAACACCAGCAATTTGCAGAGTATGTAACAGCAACATTATGAGTATGGCCCTGTGTTCCTACCTCTGTCCTCCACATATATGGCTGGCTTTATCCTGCTGTGATACGGTTAGGGGTTGTTCGGTATTGGCCTATCATAATTTACTGCTAGCATTCCTGCTATCATCCCAGTCCTATCGTGTTTGTTGGCCAGGGTCCATACCTGTGACAGATACATAGACATTATCACAGGTAACAGATGTCCCCCTAGGCCTTGACTACAGGGTGTAACTGGCGGCTGCCGAACTACATCTGTTACTGTGTATTGTTACCTATCTTGATGGCAAATCCTTCGTCTACAGTAGTACGAATTGATGGGGTTGGCCTGGACAGCATAGTATTTTATATATCCGCACTGTTTGCATCTATTTTTCTGTGTGGGCCTTGCATTCCTCACTGATTAAATAAGTCCAGATCTATGTTCATTGGTAATGGCATACATTACTGTAAAATACACCATTAAAGGTGGTCTGTGCATACATATCTGTGTGTCGTCTCATGTCCTTTGAATAGTGAGTGGGTCTGTGTGTAATGCAGTACTCCTGTTAAAGTGTAAATGTCATTTAGTAGGTTATACAGCAAAACAATGTTATACCGATTTCACACGGAAAATAGAATGTGCTGCAGTGGGACTCTAAGAATGCATGCACGTTGGGTGGATGCTCTGCCCACTACACTATTGAAGTTCTGCTTTATTTGCATATTTATACCTTAAATGTCATACCCATGCTCCCTTTCCCCGGCCCCTGAGTGTCATGTACACAGCATCTATCCATTCTCCAGTTGCTAGCCCTGCCATACCACACCTCCACACATTTCTCTCTCTGCAAGTTTCAGTACTCCTCCATTTTACTGTCTCGATGCAACCATCTGCAAGTTCTTCATCCGTTTAGTCCACGTACGTTCAAGCCTTTCCTTCATCCACCTCAGATACTGGTGGAAACATCATTGTGATCCACAGTCTGGTGCATCCTGCCAGGGATGGACCTGTTGTTGTGTCACGAGTAGACTTTGCTGGTCTACACTGTTACTCTCACTGGTAGCATCCCTGCCAGGGTTTTGAGAAGCAGCGGTTTGCTCACACACCAGACCAGCCTCATCTCCCGCTTCCGTGGATGAAACATGAACCCACGGCGTGCCCAGTTTTCCATTCCTCTCTTTATTATACAAGATTACTGTTCTGACAGTATGCATGGAAAAGCACTGTTCATTGATGCTCAGAATACTGTGACCGAGCACTGTGCACATGTTTGCTTGTATTAATGTACATACTTACATACATTTCCTATACTGACTGTGCCGGATGATATATTTGTGATGACAGCCACTGATTGTATATCTGCCATGCCTTCGTGGTAACTCACTTGGACTATAGTGTGCGGGGGGGGGCCTGGGAGTGCTGATTATTTTGTTACTGGCCACGACGAGGGCTGTGGGCTACAGCATGCCTAAAGCACTGCGGGGGAAGTGTAGGTGGGTATGCGCTAGGCTCAGACTTGCTGACCTCTGGTTACAGCTTCTTATACTGGGTTGGCATCCACATTGTTTAACCAGTGCGGGAATTGCTTACCGCCACCAAAACAGGTGTACTCCCGCTTGCTACCACATACCCCCGTGCTACTTCATGTACATGTCAGTATTATACATGCTTAAGTCAGGTGTACATGTCAGGTATGACTGTTCACAAAGGTCAATGTAAGGTTAAATGGGATTCCAGTTTAGCACTTCTGGATAAGTTACACTCAGGTATTCGAGTTAGGTTTAGTTATGTCATACCTGTGTTATAGAGTAGATGTGAATAGTGAAGGTGTATGCGGGCAGGTGGAGGGGGGAGACATTTTAACTATATAGTAGGCTGTTCGAATGATTGGTGGGGGAGCAGTAGTGCAGGTTTGCAGGATGTTGGGATATGTATGCAAGACAGGACAGGAGGTGTCAGTGTCAGTAGTTGGTGTAGGGGTATGGTGTGTTGGGAGGTGGTGAACTTCGCCAGGTGGTGAGTAGGTGGTGATCCAAGTAAGTTTGAGTTTTCCCTTCATGTGTTATTTACATGTGTAGTCTGGGACAGCTGCCGTAATGCACCTGGATTGGGGGTTCCAGATTCTGCCAATATAGTTGTGCGAAGGGGTGTCACCTACTTGTGACTGTGAACATTACTATGAATGAAACAGGGGTCGATAGGTAAGTGGTGCCATTGGGCCACAGAGAGGGGCTGATAGTAGGGGACATGTCCAGGGATGTGCAGAAAGGCTGACGGGAAGGTCCACAGCTGGCCATTTCTTCTACAGTGACAGCTGTGTATATACCCTGCATTTAGGGGTAGGTCTAGAGACTCCCCTGGGTGGGGGGGGGGTGGATAGCAATAATACCTAGTGATGCCAATTAGTTCGGCTTACATGCCTACAGTGGGGTGTTGCAAACATGTGCTCTTTGGTGTTACTTAGTGGGTTTGCAACGACACATCTGGTTATTCCGCCCTTTGTCCTGTAAACTAGACATTGCTGCTGTGGGACTTGTACCAGGCGTGACTGCTCATTAGGTGTTGGGTCTGTCCAATGCACACTATTGCTTACATCCCTGGGGCAGTCCAACCGCTCCAGCCAACACCTGCACGCCTAGGTCCATAATTACATACCCATAGTTCCCCACCCGCACCTCCTCCTTGGCACTCTTCCTTACTACGGGTGCAGGTCGGGTCTGGCCACAGAAGTGCCCATTGCCCACTTCTCAGGACCCATCACGTATGTTGTCTCACCTAATGGATCATCAGGATTTCCAAACCTTGTAGTCCGAAAACATGCATGCCCTGCCATTGGGCATCTGTGTAAAGCCTGGTAACCCGAATACCCATAGAATTTTTGGGCCATCACACAAGGGACATTCTTGTCTTTGTTTCAAGATTAGACTTGGCGGGTCTCTCCCACTAGTAGTATCCTGGCTGTAGTCTGGGAAGCAGTGGTTTGTTTACTTTTACTGTGTGTTTGTATGTTTCACCTGTCTAGCTGGGGGGGTTGATGCTATATGTTGCACGTTTGTTGACTGGGCCCCTCACCCCCATTGGCACGGCCTGTGAACAGGCCTGTGAACATATGTAATTCCTAACTGTTGTATCATATCCTAGCTATATATATGTGTATACTTATGCACACACACACATATATATATATATATATATATATGTGCATATCTGTATATCTACATATATATATATATATATATATATATATATATATATATATATATATATATATATATCTATATATATATATATATATATATATATATATATATATATATTGCTGTGTATATATCTAACTACATATGGATGTATGCGTGTCTGCATATGTATATATCTATATGTGGGTATATATATGTCTGTCTATGTATGTATACATTTGTAATACAGACAGGGAGAGGTATGTCTCCATGTAGTTATGGGTATATATACACACACATACATCTACATATTTAGCTACATATCCTGTAATGTTGGCTGTTATTGCTGGGTACTGTGTTTCGTGTGCATACCAGCGATCCTTCCATTAGTGTACACAGAGTCGCACATGAAATCTATTGTTAGTACCAGGTAAGCATTTGTCCCATGTGGGTCAGCCAGAACATTGGGTATACAACTTTCGTCTACACCCAGAGTTACACAGGTACCCATGGCTATGTGAATGGACTACGGCGTGTGCCAGACCTAGGATACTTGGGTCGAGACAACGTAAGGTATGGGTCCCAAGGGGGGGTGTGGAGGGGGGCTATGTGTGGTAGCTATGGGCCTGTAACCAGGGTAGGGATAGTGGCTGCGTGTGTGCAGCAGGTGAGGGGAAGCGGGACTGTGGGTAATGAATGTATGTTCGAGGATGGCCTTGGATGGATGGGCCTGTACTGCTCGGCCCACCTAGTTGGTGGTGATGAGGAGGATGTGATGTCAAATCCCTATTTCAATGGCACACATACAATAAGCTTGGTAGTGTATTGCAGGGTGGATGTGTTTGGCTGGCGGGGGGTATATGCCAGTTTGTATGTGACGTATACTGTTTGGGGCCTCTCAAGCCCATTCACAGTGCATGTGGACATATATGGGTCTGTTAATTTACCATTGCTATCTACAGATGTCTGGCCGTATATACCTCTGTGGGTATATATATTTGCTGACATAATTCTAACTATGTCCATATATACCTACGGAGACATATCTGAGTACATACAAGTAACTTGCTCTGTACATGTGGACATATAGATATTGACATATATATGTGTAGTTGTTGGCATTTGCATGTATATCTGTGTGTGTACATATATATATATATATATATATATATATATATATATATATATATATATATATATCTCAATATATATCAATATATATATATATATATCGATATATATATATATATATATATATATATATATATATACATATATGCGTGTGTGTGTGTGTGACTACAACTATAGATATGTTGTATCCATTTAGATAGTAATATATTTGCACACACACACACACACACACACACACACACACACACACACACACACACACACACACACACACACACACACAGACACACAGACACACACACACACGTCCATCTTGCTGTAGGTATACATTCTCTGTGCTGTTGCATGACTGGACTGGATGATCTGCTTTTGATGTCTACTTCACTTGTATCTGTCACGGCTTAGAGGTAAATCCCTTTGTATATGGTGTGCAGGGTCCTTGGTTTGAGCCCTGCAGGAGCTGTTTATTTTGTTGCTGGCCAGAACATGGGCCATTGGGTACAGAGTGATTACGGCACATTAAAGCAGTTGTACGCAGGTGTGCGAGGGTTTGCGTGGAGCTAAGCACTGCTAACCTCCAGTTACAGTTTCTAACACTCAGTTAGCTAGTACTTTGCTTATTCTGTGTAGTTAATGCTGACCCCCGCGCAAATGCACTTAAACATGGTTACTAGTGCTTATATATGCTTATTTGTGCTTAAACCTGCCTACTAGTGCCTTATTCCGTCTGACACCGATACATCACATGTGCATATCTTGCAGTACTCCAGTTCATATATTTCTGCCATTTCATGGGTCTTGCAACAAAAATATTGTTCATAGCATGCTTTGCCATGTAAAATAGACTGCACTACAGAGGAACCCGAACCAGGAATGCCTGCTGATTGGTCAGATGCTCTGTCCACTACACTTTTGCAGTTCTGCTTAATTTGCATATTTCTACCTTAATGTCATACCCATGCTCCTTTTCCTCTGCCCCCGAGCTCCACATACACAGCATCCATCCATTCCCCAGTTGCTAGCCCAGCCATGTGACACCTCCACACATTTCCCTCTTTGTATGTGTCAGTACTACTCCATTATACTGTCTCATCCCAAGCTTTAGCAGGCTCTTCATCCGTTTAGTCCACATACGTTCAAGCCTTCCCTTGATCCTGCTAGGATACTGGTGGACAAACCTATGTGACCCACAAGGTTTGGTTCGTCCCACCAGGGATGGGCCTGTTGTGTCACTGGTAGACTTTCATAGGTAGGTACTAGGCTATCTGCCCGAAGGCATTTACAAGCCTAGCCGGAATGCGTTGGCTTTCGCTGCCCCCTTATTTAAGCATACATGGTCTGCACTGTTTCTCCCACTGGTAGCATCCTGCCAGGGGTTCGGGAAGCAGCGGTTTGCTCACACACCAGGCCAACCTCATCTTTCAGTTCTGCGGAACCAATGCCCTAGGTGTGACATTCTGTGAATGAAGCACGCCCACATGCCCCCACGGTGTGCACAGTTATTCATTCTTCTCTTCAGTATTATGCAAGACTGCTGTTCTTACAGTATGTTTGGACAGGCATAATTCATTGATACACATAAGACTGCTCAGAATACGGTGACTGAGCGATGTGCACATTTGCTGGTATTAATCTACATACCTACATACATTTCCTATACTGTTGAATAACTGTGCTAGATGATATGTTTGTGATAACAGCAGCTAAATGTGTATCTGCCATTCCTTAGTGGTAACTCACTTAGACTATAATGTTCAGGGTGGGGGGGGGGGGGTTGGAACCCGGGAGTGCAAATTACTTTGTTAATGGGCACGATGAGAGCTGTTGGCTACAGAGGGCTTAAGGCACTGTAGAGGAAGTGTAGGCGGATATGCACTGGTGTGCATGTGGCTCAAAGTGGCTCAGATCTGCTGACTTCCGGTTACGGCGTCTTACACTGGGTTGGCCTCCTCATTACTTAACAAGTATGGGCACTGCTTACTGCCACCCAAACAAGCACTCTCCTGCTTGCTGCAGCATACCCCCGCGCTACTTCATGTATTTAATTCACATTTGTTGTCCAGGACAATCCGACTGGATGCTTCTCCATTGTCAACGGTGGCCTGGGGAGTGTAGAGCAACAGTAATTCCCAGCTACACATTACATGTAGTACTGAGGTGTATACATTCATAGAGTAACAGACTTAACATAGCTACGTACCACATTCTTCATGCTTAGTTCACATTAACATGGCAGTATTATACATGCAAAGGTCAGGTTTACAGGTCAGGTATGACTGTTGACATGTCAGTTTAAGGTGAACTGTGATTCCACTTTAACGGTTCTGGATAGGTTACACTCAGGTATTCAGGTTAGGTTTCGTTATGCCATACCTGTGTGTTAGAGTAGAAGTGAATAGTGAAGGACTAGGTAGGTCGGTGGGGGGGGGGGTACATTGTAACTGTATTGCAGGCAGTTGGTATGATTGGTGTTGCAGCAATAGGGAAGGTATGCAGAATGTTGGGATTTGTATGAGGATAGGACAGGAGGTGTCAGTTTCACTAGTTGGTGTAGGGGTATGGAGTGTTAGTTGGGGGGGGGGGGTTTGCCAGGTGGTGAGCATGTGCTGCTCCAAGTGTGCTTGAGGTGTTCCTTCATGTGTTATTTACATGTGTCATGTGAGACAGCTGAGGTAATACACGTGGGTAGGGGGTTCCAGATTCTGCCGATATAGTTGTGGAAAAGGGTGACACCTACCTGTGACTGTGAACAGTAGAAGTAATGACACAGGGGTCTATGGGTAAGTGGTGTTATTGGGGCACACAGAGGGGCAGATAACTGGGGGAATGTCCAGGGATGTGCAGGTAGGCTGACAGGAAGGTCCATAGGTGGCTATTTCTTCTCCAGCAACAGCTGTGTATATACACTGCATTTGGAGGTAGGCTTGGACACTCACACCCCTGTGTGGGGGTGGGGACAACAATAATACCTTGAGATGCCAAGGAGTTCGGCTTACATGCCTACAGTAAGCCGACCATGTGTTCTTTGGTGTTATTTAGTGGGATATGCACAATACATCTGGTTATACTGTACTTTGCCATGTAAAATAGACTGCTGCAGTTAGACTCGTAGTGGGATTGGCTGCTCGTTGGATGGTGGCTCTGCCCAATGATCACTATTGCTTATATCCTAGGGGCAATCCGAATAAAACCACTCCAGCAAACACCTGCACACCTAGACCCATAATTACAAACCCATAGTTCCCCCACCTCCTCTACAGCACTCATCCTTACTCTGGGTGCAGGTCGGGTCTAAACACACCACTACACACTGCCCACTCTCCACTTCACGGGACCCATCTCGTAGATTGTCTCAATCAATGACTCATCAGGCTTTCCACCCTTGTAGTCAGGGTACGTGCACGCCCCGTCTTGATAGGTCATCGCATGGGCATCCTCCCATAACAAGACAATTTTTGGGGCGTCCCACAAGGGACGCTCCTGCCTCTGTTCCAAGATTATACTTCTTGGGTCCACTGTCCCCCCCCCCCCCCCGAGTTGCACGCTGCCTGTGGTCTGGGGAGCAGTGGCTTGTTTACATTGTTTGTGTGTATGTTTCCCTGTCTGGCTGCGGGGGGTTCATGCTACATGTGTAGTACAAACTGGAAGTCACCACCACGTAAAGGAATTATTCTTTATTAAAATAACAGAATGAGCGCTTTCGCGTGCATCCACAAAGGCACGCTTCTTCAGATTCAATAAACAGTACTAAAAACGCATTCATTATATCTGCAGAACATTATTGGAATTAGAAATTAATTAACCAATAGTAATGGTTCTTCACTTGTTCAATCAATTACGACAGGGTGTAACCTGAAAACAATTTAGTTGCACATCTTTTGAGACTTTCAAGCTGAAGTAACCAACTTTTAAAATAGAATGTTTACTGTTTGTGCGAACAATGAGTTCAACATTCTAATACATAGTAGAACTATATCTGAAGTAATCTAATAAGCAAGCTCCGTAGTGTAAAAAACCTATATAAACAATATATAAAAAAGTATATGTATATATATAACTATACATTATAGTTAATAGTTATAAAGTTATTGACAGATATACATATTCTAAGAGAGAAAATAAATGCCAGCATTTCTTTCATAGCCTATATTCGAAGCAATTCATATCAATTTTATAAATGTATTTTATAAATATATACAGACTCTATCCTAGAAAGTAAATACATGATCTCATAAATTTTATGAAAAAATCTTTACATAAGATGGACCATAATAGTTTGTATAAGGATAGGTTGTTATCAGATATTTATTCTATCCATGTCCATTATACAAATTTGAATGATTTTACATAGGACATCATCAGACTATATGTATTATATACAAAATAAGCAAAGGGAGACAGTTGATTAAGTTTATATGGATATATGTTGGTAATCATATTTCATATCCACACATATATACATATTACTAAATTAAACATAAAATATATTATGTGTTAAATATATTATTAATTCCTTGCAGAATTCATATATTGGATATCAAAAATCTATCATATATACAATGTATAGTGTGTAGTATAATGAAACAAAAACAACAAGAAAAAATGGGACGGAGACAAAGGGAAAACAAGAAAGGAAAGGGAGGAAATAGAAAAAGGAGAGAAAAGAGGTAAAAGAAAAGAAAAGAAAACTCTCAGTTTATCATGCATAAACTTATTACCATAAAACCATCCTTATATAGTAGACAGATGTTTCCCAAAAATT